>NC_068982.1:131604376-131612125 GCF_001194135.2 Octopus bimaculoides
ATATATATATATATATACCAGACCACATGGAAATCATTGGTGAGGTGTGTCTAGGACTCAGCATACCAATAATAATGTGTGCATTCAGAGAAGATGGATGCAGGTCACGTGTTAAATGTTGACTAAAAAAATTACAGATTATGTAAGGAAATAAGTATTTTATTTCAAAGTCCTTTTTATAGGCAGCAGTAGTTTCTCATTGCAAGAAAATTAAAAATGTTTTTTCTCATTTCCAAGGTTGAAAAATCTTTATATTGATGAGAACGAGAAAAGAAAAGTAGAAAGAAAAATCTGCTGCATTGTTGAATACTGTGTTTTCAGTTTTATTGAAGATACGTTCTAATGAATATAGGGAGAAATATAAACAGACGGATTAAGTTGTCAGCTGCTCTCTTTAGAGAAACATATGTGAATGAAAAGCAAACTAAATAAAACGGCAGAAACCGAAATTGAAACCCATAGCATTTGTACGGCTCTGCGAAATTTTACCACAGCATCTCACAGACAGAATACGCTTAATAGATATGTAACAAAACGTAGTATTTAAAGCCTTATAACATGCTGGTGTTGTGAACACTGATACCACAACAACATCAAGCAAGCAGTCAACGGTCAATTAATAATTACAGTATAAAGCGTCAAACTCTGTCAGGATATGTTGAAAACAAGACAGCAATGTTGAGAATAACACTAGAAAATGAGTGAAGCACACTCGAAAACATTTATATGTTAAGAGATTTTATATTGTATGATGTACAATAGCAAGTAAAATTTTCGAAGAATGGCAGCGAAAATTGCATTGTTGACAAAAACATGGATGTACAGATGTATAATTGTATAGAAATGCAAACATATACATAAATTTTCATGAACATAAATATATGTAGGTCAATACATGCATACATTCGTACGTATGTACTTCATACGTACATATGTATATACTCATTTATTATTTGTTTTTATATATATATATATATATATATAGATAGATAGATATAAGGTTAATATATAATCCCCCTTTCTCTCTCTCTTTGTCGATATATATGTATGTGCGTGAGTGTGTGTGTGTTTGTGTGTTTGCACGTATATGTGCTTGCGTGCGCTGTGTGTATTACGTATGTACACGAACATTTTACTTGTAGCTATTCTAAAATTGCTGTACCTCAGCTGTAATTTACTGTCGAGGCTTTTCGATAAAACCAATGAGAATTGTTGAAGCAATACTTAAGAGAAACCTAATGTAGTATTTCATCAAATTTAGTTGGATTTAGCGATTAAAAGGCAAGTCAGTTTGGGAAATTAGAAAAAAGAAAAGAGTAAAACAAATATACAACCGACATTAAATTCTGAAATTTCGGAGCTGACAAATGTTTCTTACAAAGCAACTAGATACCGTTTAATGATTGAAGCGTACCACAAAGATTCAAATTAGAAAAAACAAAATGTTTTAAGAACTTAAGTCATAGGTTCTGAAACTTCTGTTTAAATTAAAAATCTTTAATCCATTTTACGATGTAATCATGTTATAAACTTGACTTTTCTTTGAGTATTCAGTCTGCTGATGTTTCGTTGTTATTCTTTAAACTAGCTTAAAAATAATTCTTTCTACTATAGGCACAAAGCTTGAAATTTTGAGAGAGAAAGAGAGAGAGAGAGAGAGGATAATTCGATTAGATCGACCCAATGCTCAACTGGCATTATTTTATCGACCACGAATGGATGAAAAGCAAAGTTGACCTCGGTAAAATTTGAACTCAGAATGTAGAGAAAGAATATATGCTATTAAGCATTTTGGCCGGCATGCTAACTGTTCTGGTCACTCACCGTCTTAACTAGCTTTTAAAAAAAGAACGCTTGTGTAATATATAAAACCGCTTCCCGTAATTAATTTTTGAAGCAAAAATATACTTTATAGATATACGATATTCTTTTCTACTCTAGGCACAAGACCCGAAATTTTGGGAGAGGCGGCATGTCGATTAGATCGACCCCAGTACGCAACTGCTACTTAATTTACCGACTCCGAAAGGATGAAAGGTAAAAGGTAAAATCGACCTCGGCGGAATTTGAACTCAGAACGTAAAGACAGACGAAATACCTATTTCTTTACTGCCAACAAGGGGCTACACACAGAGGGGACAAACAAGGACAGACAAACGGATTAAGTCGATTATATCGACCCCAGTGCGTAACTGGTACTTAATTTATCGACCTTGAAAGGATGAAAAGTAAAGTCGACCTCGGCGGAATTTGAACTCAGAACGCAGTGACAGACGAAATACCGCTAAGCATTTCACCCGGCGTGCTAACCTATCTGCCACCTTATAGGTTTAAAATGTTATTACACTTCTTATATTTGATGGAAAAGTTGGAAAAATCGAAGTTGTGAGACCACATTTGCTCATTTTCATTAAATGTGAAGACATAAAGAAAATAATATTTTAGAGTTGTCTTTGCTTCGCCGCGGGAAAAGCAAGAAAGAAAAAAGTTGGGATGAGAACACGAGGAAGGAAAACACTTTGAGGTTTATAGAAACTTGTCTGTAGCTGATTTTAAACAGATTTAAAGCAAAGAGTATGACTAAGAAATAAATGAAAAATGAAAAGTTTTTTTGTTGACTAGAATGCCGCCATGATACAATTGGTACTATATATTTGATGGTCATCTACTCCTTTTTCAGAATCTGACCACCTCTTGTACTTACACCTTAGATCCAGACAATGTATTAAAAAGACACTCACATAGATTGCATATCCTATCTGGACCACCAAGAGCTGTAGTTAAGTTCTGATCTTTGTGGATCCTAAAATGTCTTTTGGATCCTAAAATGTCGTTTGAGGCCTCCGTTATAAATGATGACCAGACATTGGAAAGTCGCTTCGCTGGCGATGGCACAACCTAAAATATTAGGTTCAATAAAGCTTGAAAAGCACTTCAAGACCCTCCCTACCCTACTGACATAACCCTGAGACAAAGCACACACACACATAAATACAGAAATATGTACACATATACACTTGTGTATTTCTGTATTTCATGCATGTATGTATGTATGTATGTATGTATGTATTACTATGTACGTACGTATGTATATATGCATTTATGTACACCGTCGTCGTCTTGTATCGTACGCTATTACAGCATGTTGATAACACTACAGGGAAACCCTCTCCAAATAAATGCGAGTACTCCCATTGGATGAAGCCATAGCGTTACTTCGTTCTGACTTTCTCACAGTGTTTTCTTGGCAGATATTGAAGTGGTTTGCCTTTGCCTTCCCCAACTGGATGGCCGTTGGTCCACAAGTAGCTCAACCGACCTTTGATAGGTCTTGTATTTAGTCCTGCTTGGTGCCCGGACTCCCGCCTCTCAGGATTTGCAGGCTACTCAAGTCGGGGAGTCGTTTAAATCGCCGACCACTTGGCCATGAAACAGGTCGTACTGGTTTACATTATACCAACAGCTAATATATCAGCCTGTGATGCAATTTCTTTATACAAATAAGTATGCCAAGAGAAGACCAAGCTCTATGAGTATGGAATATTTTTGTATGTAGAATCATATGTAATGTTTATAATACGTTCTTCTGATGTTAGATGAAAAAGGTAATATTTGGTGCTAAAAGCATAAAATTTATTTATCAACAGATGAAGAGAGATAACTCATTTTCAAGGTTTATAATATTTCTCATCGGGCTTAATTATAGTTGCTCCTTGATTTGAAGTTTGCAGCATTTAGCTACAAGTAAATAATACGTGTTGCACATTCACCGGAATAAAACAAGCAAATTACGACCAGGTATTAAAGTGTTGCTGCAAGGCAAGATATATTGGAAGCGTAGTTGAGTATTGCAAACATTAATTATGAGCCTTCATATAGAAATATTTGATAAGCATGGAACATTACACTTTATTTAATTTTGTTTAGTCAATTTTTGCTAGTCACTGAATCTAAAATGCAAACGTAAAGCTAGGGAGTGGCTCTACATCCATCAGAAGATAAACCAAATAAACCTTGAAATCTGAATAGCGGAAAATTTCTTCATTTGTCAACAATTTAACCACAAATATTACCATTTTGCTGTAAGACATTTCAATGTCATAAAATATTGAATATGGTTCATCATGCAGGAATATAGATTTACATATGCTTGTCCCCACCACAACGAACTGCTGATATTGAAATTACGTTTCTTAGGTTTCTTATCGGTAGAGTCTAATGCATTTTTCAATTCCATAGGAGAACTGACTGTCAGATAAATAACGAGGAAAACGAGAGGGAAACATGGTTAGAGTATGGTGAGACAACAATTAATAATAAAAGTTTATACATACATACATAATTATATAAACTAGTTATGTATGTATACATACGAGTTGTGTATATTTATAATTAGCACTCTGATGTAGACTCAAAAGTGAAAAGCCATTCTCTGCAGTCATTGTCTCAGAGCTGAGCTCTGAATGATCATGTTATCCGACTGAAGTGGTTGCTCTCACTGATGAAGTAGAACCACGCAGAAAACCAAGTCTGACTGTCCGGTGTCGTCATTCTGGATCCAGTTCGATTCAATGTTCTTCTCCAAAGGTAGTACATAAGAATATCTTCTCTGAGACAATAAGCGCAGTGAACGCCTTTCCACGAGCGTGTCACAGAAAGAGACTGCTGACATTGGATGAATCTCAGGTAGAACACACCACTGACTTTGTATTTCTCAGAAGCATTGTACCAAACAGGTAAAGGACGGGTCACACTAGTATCTTTACTGTTTGGATAAAAAACAAGATCTGGGGTAGGTGGGATATCAACTAGTGACTTTAAATTGGGTTGCATAACGCCTTTATTTTCCTCCATTCGCAGTCTATACATCGGAAGCATAGACCTTAAAATCTGAAGATATAGCAGTCTATGATGTTTGGGAATACAGTGTTTATGGTCTATGCAAGGGGTGTCATTACCAGAAAGGTGTAGACATACTACCATTTGATAAGAAGGAAGAGACGCAAAATGTATCATATTTCAATTAAATGGCTTTGATATTTAAAATTGCTTATTCTATCTTAAGTACTTAGAGTTGCCACAATTACACACACACGCGCACATACATACACACATACATACATAAATACATGTGTGTATGTGTGTGAGTGTGTTCGCGCGCGTGTGTACAAAAGTGTGTAGAAAGTCAGGGCAGTGCAATTGGGAAAAGATTAGATGTAAATAAAAATATAATCTTAAGACATTTAATAATCCATTATTTCGGATGAAAAATCACTTTTTCAAAGAGTAATGGGAACAGAAAGTGAGTTTTGGAGTTATTTGCACTTTCCAATAATATATTCAAAATCATTTCAAGCAGCAAAGAAGACCGACGCCTTCACCAGTTCTCATCTCTGTTTGAATGAGGGTATTATCACTTGTAGAAGGTTACATGATTTAAAGTAAACGTTTCTGTTTGGTTCTTATTTATTTATAATCTTTCTTAACTACAATGACGTGACTCTCTAAATCAATGATTTTTTTTTATATATTCCGCAATGCTTCAAGCTATGTACAATATCCATACGCACACACACATATATATATACTGAACGTATATGTATATGAAAACTTACATGTATATGTTAGTAATATGTGTATGTGTGTGTGTATATCTACATATATATGTATATATATACACACACGCAAACACACGCGCACCCATACGCACACATGCATACACATATATATGTGTCTGTGGAAAGCTGAATGTTTCAAGCTGTATCGGAACATATTGCGTGACCAATACCTATTCAGTATTAATAAGATAATATCAGTCTTAGTAAGATAATAATCTCCAGGATGTTTTGTAGTGATACAGTTGCTAAAAAATAAGATAGCTACTGTATCAAACATCACGTAAACTAATTTCTCTGTGCTAATAAATCTGAATCCTTGAGTCTATGAGAAGCTATATCACAAAATCACTACTATATTCATATTGAGCTGTGTTGAGACAATCAGTGGAATGATTGACAAAATCATCTTAGTTTCCGTGATAAAATATCTGTGGCCCTGTGCCTATATTAAAAAATTGCTATTAAATTTTATTTGTAATATTTGAAACTAGCGTTTTAGAACTGTATCAAACTCCCGAAAACTTTTTGTTTGCGATGTAATTTCGAATTACTCCTGCGTTATTCTCGTACATGCGTATTCACGTATCCGCCATATTCAGTGGCAGTCTATGACTGACAGTGTTACGTCTAACCAAATATTTATCTATCGTCTGCTATACACTAAAAATAAATGGATGAAGAAAGAACCATGTATCTGCCCTATAGATCCCCGAGATAGCCAAAATTATTGACCTTATCTTATCTACCGATATGATCCCTGGGGGAAAATGTTAAGAATGTTTTTTGTTACCGTAATTTGACGATGTGGTGAAAGTGATAGTGTAAATGTGACGAGGATGATAACAATAGTTTGGGGGGCGGGGGATATGATGGCGGCGAGCTGGCAGAATCGTTAGTACATCGGGTGAAATGCTCAGCAGCATTTGGTCTGTCTTCATGTTCTGAGTTCAAATTCCGCCGAGGTCGACTTTGCTTTTTATCCTTTCGGGATCCATAAAATAAGTACTAGTTGAGTACTGGGGTTGATATATTTGACTTACCCTCTCTCCCGAAACTGCTGGCATTGTACCAAAATTTGAAAGCAATGTGAGAATGGGTGCGTATGTGTAATAAATGCTTGGAAATAAACCTGCAATATAATCTCGATTTCTGAATAGAAGTTCAAATGGTTTTGAGTTGCCGTTCCTTTTTCTGTTTAGGAATGCACGTATGTCACAACACCCCTTTTGATTTTGTTGTTTTTTCTGAAGCTACATAACCATGGAAGAGGTTGCTGCTCCTACAGACGCTGTTGAGGTTTTTTGTTATTTATTTGCATGTGTTGGTTGTGTGTGTGCGTGTGTGTGTGTGTGTGTGTGTGTGTGTGTGTGAGTATGTGTATCCTTATGTGTATGTGTGTGTGTTTGTGTGTGTATCTGTGTTTGTGCGTGTGTATGCATGTATACATTTGTGTATGTGTGTGTGTGAGTGTATGGTGAGAGAGACAGTGAGAGGAGCTTATCTTTATCTTTTATATTATTATCTACAGGATTCATCCGTAAAATGATTTACACACACACGAGAGAGATAGATAGATAGATAGATAGATAGATAGAGATAGAGAGAGAGAGGGAGTTGTCCTCCTTATTTTTTAATCCTTTTGGTAATTCACGTGAAAATCTATTTCGGAAAATATATAGAGAAAGACAATCTTATCTTCGTGTGGAGAGGGCCAATAAAAATGTTGCGTCTTCTGCGTGTATAGCAAGAATAAAGGGTGAGAAAAGTTGAGAGGATAGACACAGAAAAAGAGGTTCTGGAGGAGAATGAGAGAAAGAATTACTGGAGAAATAAAGAATGAGTCGAAGATTGAATAAGTGAGAATGTAGATTATTATACAAAATCTCGTGCAGTTTTGATTGAAATGATAATATTTTTTTGCATGAAAATTGACACTCAATGATGACATAAAGTATTGATGTTTATAACAAAGACATATCCTTTTGTATGAGTGCAAATGCATAGAAGGAGATGGTTTTCTTTTTAAAGATATTTAGGCATGTATATATATATATATGTGTATATATATATATATATATATATATAAATGCATGTACAAACACACACACACACACACACACACACACACACA
>NC_068982.1:131613092-131616307 GCF_001194135.2 Octopus bimaculoides
AGAATTACTGGAGAAATAAAGAATGAGTCGAAGATTGAATAAGTGAGAATGTAGATTATTATACAAAATCTCGTGCAGTTTTGATTGAAATGATAATATTTTTTTGCATGAAAATTGACACTCAATGATGACATAAAGTATTGATGTTTATAACAAAGACATATCCTTTTGTATGAGTGCAAATGCATAGAAGGAGATGGTTTTCTTTTTAAAGATATTTAGGCATGTATATATATATATATGTGTATATATATATATATATATATATATATGTATATGTATATGTATATATATATATATGTATATATATATATATATGTATGTATGTATATGTATGCATATATATGTATGTATGAGTGTGCATGTGTAAGTACAAACACACACACGCGCATGCATACGCACGCACACACCCAGACACCCCCACCTCCCACCCACACACACACACACTTACAAAACAACGACGTGCACATCCATCCTTGTCGCCGTATCATTCATTATTCGATAAAAGTAAGAAATAAACTCAACCGGCATGAATGTAATTATGTAAACAGAAACAATATAAAGTTTGTAAAATTCTTGTTAGACAATTTGTTAAGCTGTAGGCTATCACTGACGTTTTCAGTAATAAATAATCAACATGTCAAAATAGTTTTAAATAGATCCGAGTTTATTCTTATAGCAGTCTTCATTTTTACTTCTCGCCATTTTGTTGTTTAAACTTTCGATTTCAAGTTTATTTTTGTTATGGAATTCATTCTTGAGGCCAAACAAATCTGTACACTACGAAGCCTTACAATGGGCATCAACTATATCTAAATGATTTGGTAACGTGAAATCTGTGTGCATTCATATTTCTTTCAATCAGGGCGGCGCATCAACTTAGCGTGGGCTGTGTGTATTGTACAAGTGTGGCTACTTTGGATACGTGTGATTACTGTAGTCGAAGGTATGTTACGTTTAAAGAAGCGGGCGGCCAATTTCGCTGCCACATAAACCCATTCTGCGCCAATGGGTCAATGAGGTGGCAGAATCGTCAGGGCGTCGGGAAAAAAATGCTTTGCAGGATTTCTTCCGGCTCTCTGTGTTATGGGTTCACATCATGCCGAGGTTAACTTCGCCTTTCAGCCTTCGGGACGGTGAGGTCAATAGAATGTAACCGGAGTCGGTGGTATCGGTTACTTCCCCTCCCACCAACAATTGACGGCTTTTCGCTTAAACTATAAAACATTATTTTTTTTAACCCTTTAGCATTCAGATTACTCCGTCAAATGTAATGCTTATTTATTCACATTGTTTTGAATTGATCATGCACTATCTCGTAGCTTCGAGATTTTGATGTTGTGATTGCTTACTTTTAGAATGATACTGTTGGGTAGGTGTGAGAGGCTGGATCTGTCTGGCAGATTTGGACATAAAAGTGGGAGAATATTTTGGCCAGATATGGCCGATTTAATTACTAAAAATTTGACAAGAAGCTTAGTTTAAATGAAGAGACCGAGTGAGTGAACGAGAGATAGGGAGAGAGAGAGGGGGAGGGAAGAGGCTTAATTAATCAAACTGAGAAGAGCAAATCTGCAAGTCCCTTTCTTGACTAGTAACAATAGAAATTAATAATGTACAGTGACTTCTACACAAAGAGTTACTCCATCCCCACAACGATTATATTTGATGAAATAATGATGAATGAATTAATCTGCCATCTTTAGCTGTTACGGTGAAATATAAAACTCGAAATATGACAATTAGATATTAACATAAAACGATTCCATTTATCTTTATATTTTACTCTACATGTATATATGTGTACGTTTGCATTTGCGTTTGTCACCCTACTTTCGATTGTTTACATCTCCATAACCAAACAGTTCGGCAAAAGAGATTAAGAAAATAAGAACTAGACTCATAAAATAAGTAGGGACAATCGATTTGCTTGACTAAAAACCTTTCAAGGCGATACTCCAGTATGGATGAAACCCAATGACTAGAAGCAGGCAAAAGATGAAAGATAAAAGAATGCACGAAAGGTTTCCGCCCGGTTTCCGTCAACCGTATCCGTTTTCAAGATATTGGACGAGCTGACGCTATACAAGAAAACCCTTGACCAAGGTGCTGTTCAGTAGAACTGAACTTGAAGTCATAAAGTTCCAAAGCGAACTTCTTAACTATACAGCTATGCCTATCCTTAAATTTATATGTCCCCAAAAAGACCGTATGGTCAAAGCTGGCATACCATTGATCAGAGACCACCGAGTGCTATAAAATAAAAGCCAGTATATACTCTTCAGAATTTTAATTTTAGTATAGAAATGAGATTTTTATTTTTGAAATTCGTGTAAGAGCAACCATAACGGTAAGGAAATTATTTTCTAAAGGACTCTAGGACTCTATAAATTGTTCAAAAGAAACCTAATTGTGAAGCTATAAACGAAATGGTCATCATTCCATCGACTGAAGCAAAAAGAAAAAAGAATTTAATGAATTCTAATAAGAAACCAAGAGCTTTAATTTCAATGGCATGTTTCCCATACTTTTTGCCAAGGCATCAACTGGTGTTTATGCTTACGGATATTTGAGAATCATTCAATGTGTGTGCATGCATATGCGTGTTTGTGTCTTTAATTCTTGTTAACTGGAAAGTGTTGATGGATTCATAATTTGCAGGGATCGCTTACTTTGGTATTGTTTGGTTTCCTTCATAGGTAATCTGGTTAGGCCTGGACAATGCTTCGATATTGGTGTCTCGTCTTGGGAGGTTTTGTGGCATATATTTAGCATTGCTATAAAATATTTTAGGAAACATAACCTCAAAGGAAACGAAGAATGAAGGCCACACAATTGACACTATGTCGTACTTAAAATCAGTTCAGCTTGAAGCACCAATGAATTATTCATTTGTCTGTAGATATCTGTAGCGGTCAATGGTAGGTGTATGTTTTGTAGTCGTTTGTGACGTATATTTCATGTAATCTGCATGTTTCATTTCCTCTCATCTGTATGTTCGTGGTTTACTTTATCTGATTAAAGCCAAGGAATGAAAAATTAAGCATCAGATTTAAGGAACACTATGGCCCTTGGACTTCAAACATGCATATCGTATACATGGCTATGCATACACACACACACACACACACACACACACACACACACACACACACACACACACACACACAAACATACATGCATACACACACACATATAAACATACATATATACAT
>NC_068982.1:131616317-131623221 GCF_001194135.2 Octopus bimaculoides
ACACACACACATATAAACATACATATATACATATATGTGTGTGTATAAGTTTATATATATATATATATATATATACACACACACACACACATATATATATGCATATATATATATGTATGTGTGTGTGTATGTATATTGATGACTGTGTATACATATATATGGATATGCTTTCGTCCAGATGGCAATGCAATTCCTTTTTCCCATTTAGACACCGCTTTTACTAATCTGTCTGTTGTCTCTCTCTCCCCCCTCTCTCTCTCTCTCTCTCTCTCTCTCTCTCTCTCTTTCTCTCTTCCATTCTCTCTCCTTTCTTCCTCTTTCTCTCTTTCTTTTCTTCTCTGTCTTTCCTTCTCCTCCTCTCTCGCTCTCTAGCTTTTTCTGTGCATACATATGTGGGTGTGTCTGTGTGGGTGCGCATGTATGTACATGAATATGCATGCATTCATATGATGACTGAACAAACACATAATCATTCACAGACACATACTCTCTCTCACTCTCTCTCTCTCACACAAGGAGAGGCATATACACACACACACACAAGGGCATAACACATTCACAGGCACTAATTACAAACTAGCACATAAATCAACAAACAATACGCGCTTACTACAGTCATGTGAAACTCTGTTGATATGAATTATAAAAAAATTACACACGCACACACATACACACACACGCACTCACAACATCCTTATCCTCATCACCACTATCAGTATCCATGTTAGTCAACCATGAGCTGAGTGGTAGACGCATCCGCCCACACACCTACTCCCACACATGAGCGTATAATGATAACAGTATCAATGACCTTCAGTTAACAAACACCTAGTCAAGCTGTTTGGTCTGTGCAAATTATAAACCGTTGTGATAACCACAGCCACCACTATCACCGCTACTACAATTACCACTTCAACCAGCACAGCCACGACCACCACCACCATCACCGTCATCATCGTCATCATCAACAGCACTGCCACTGACGCCAGCACCTTTAGCACTACCACCACCAGTATCACTACGACTAATTCCGACATCGCCTCCACTACCATCGCCGCCGCCGCCACCACCACCACCACCACCACTTCACCCTCAACGACATTCCCACAACTAATCGCCATCATCATCCACATCGTCATAAACGTCGTCAGCATCATTGTCATCGTCATCATCATCATCATCATCATCATCATCATCATCATCATCATCATATTACTAGCTTGTTGGCAGCAACAGTGGAGCGTGAGACGATATACTCTTTTACTCATACTCTTTTACTCGTTTCAGTCATTTGACTGCGGCCATGCTGGGGCACCGCCTTTTAGTTGAGCAAATTGACCCTAGGACTTATTCTTTGGAAGCCTGCTACTTATTCTATCGGGCCTCTTTTACCAAACCGCTAAGTTACGGGGACGTAAACGCACCACCGTCGGTTGTCAAGCGATATTGGGAGGACAAACACAAACACACAATCATATACACACACACATACATGTATATATACATATATACTTATATACGATGGGCTTCTTTCAGTTTCCGTCTACCAAATCCACTCACAAGGCTTTGGTCGGCCCGAGGCTATAGTAGAAGACACTTGCCCAATGTGCCACACAGTGGGAATGAACCTGGAACCATGTGGTTGGTAGGCAAGCTACTTACCACACAGCCACCCCTACGCCTATACAATTACACTCTACATATATTTTTTTGTTCCTGTATGTCCTCAGTTCAATATTTCGCATTTCTTTCATCAGTCCATCGATTTTCACAAAATAACTATTAAAAGTGCACCGCGCTGATTTAATCGCCTCTTCTACAATCCTCCGAGACATAAATTGTCCCTGTACTCTTTATCATTATTGACGGTACTTCAAAGGCATTGCATTGGCAGGATCTTTAGCGCGTTGTATAAAATGTCTTGCGATATTTGTTTAGACATTTTGAGTACTGAGTTCAAATCCCACTGCGGTGAGGTTTTTTTTCTCTTCTTTCTGGAATCGATTAAATTAATATTCATTCAAGTACTGGGATTGATTTAAAGCTAAATTTGTAGCTGTGTAATTTGTGATAATGTAAATTATCAACAAACAAGTTACAAATAATGATAATTTGCCAAAAGAACTTGTGTGCGCGCGCATGTGTGCATGAGAGAGAGAGAGAGAGAGAGAGAGAAGAAAATGCATTTTTGGATATATAAAAATTAGGGACGGTCATGGTTGGAGCATTGTTGATCATAAATCTGCTGAATCACAATTGATTTAGGCTAAACAAAAGCTAACGCATCAAGTAACATAAGAAAAACTCACATTTATCCAAATTACACGCCTTGGCACATGAATTCACAGTAATGAGGTAACAACTTTTGTCTTTCCTCAGAAATATTAACGAAATAATTCGATATACACGGTTCATCGAGAATGTAGCACTGTATCACTGTTTTCCTCAACCTGCAACTACATTATTAAAATTTCTATCCCTAATTCTTATATGTTAAACGCATCAAGTATAAAGGCTGACAAAATACATACCTATGGAAAAGCATAATGGCTTGGATGTTATTTTCAGTCGCGGACTAGTATGACAATCACTGATGAATCTCAAGAATTGCAATGCACAGCACCCAATACACAGTCTGTGTATTGTTTTTAAAATTAGAATGAGATAACTTAATCACTGAAGCCATTATGAAAACCGTTACTCTCACAAATTTCCATGTTGCTTAATTAATAAGTGCAGGTATAGATCTGACTTTCAAGAGTTTGCTGGGAAATTAGTGTTTCGGGTTGGATTTCACTGCACGGTACTTTGGGCTATGAGTCAATCCTGGGGCTTGAGATCGAACAACGAGCTGTGAATGGAATTTGGTAGACGGAAAGTGTGTAAAAGAAGGGACCATTGCTGTTCTTGGGTTGCAGACTTAATTCATCGTACAGATGAAACATCTCTATTCAGCCTTTCAGAACATTTAGTAGGGCTTAGCCTGGTGCAAACCCATAAATCTGATCTCTAGTATGAAACAAACTGACCTTTTCTTCTATCTCTAGTCAAAACTGAAAAGGTTCATAGGTCTTCTGATTAAATCATAAAATAAAATAATCTTACAACTTAACGGCTGATTTAGAATTCAATCCTATTTTAGCTCTATTACTCTTTGTTGCACTTTTTAATTTTTCTTCATTATCTTTATAGGTATTGATATATTGATTTCTTGCATTGACAGAAGAAAACGCATTTGAAGTGGAGGATATTGAGACAGTGTGACATTTACGATTTTTTTTTTTCTCGAAAGTCATTTCGATGAGTTCTTTCCAACTGAGAATCGTAAATGGTGTCGCGGGACTCAACAGTTCGGCAATTCACTGCTAACTGTACAACACTTCGATGTATGTTAGGTGTGATATATGAAAAACCATGGAAAAGGAAAAATAAATAAATGAAATACAAAATGTAAAATTTAATTAATAATTCAAGGCTAATGGAAATGGATTCGATAATTAGTAGAGTGTAATAGTAGATGCGTTTTATCATTTTTAATTCGATACTGAAAATTAAATCCGACATAGGTTAACTTTATCTTTTATCTCAACAAGATCGATAAAGCAAGTATCAGCTACGTGAATAAAAGAGTAATAACATTTATAGAGCAATTACTTAAATTTTGAAAGTTCAATAAACTGCTGTACTGAGATTATTAACTACCAACAGAAAACTATAGAAGTTGTAATCAATCGACCGTATTGATATCTCTTAAAACAAAAAGCGCTCGTTTCAGAAAATAACGTTAGTTATAAATTCTAGGGTGAAAGAAATTAATAGAGACTTTGTTTCTAATATGTAAAATATACTTTCAATTCGAGAAAGAGAGAAAGAGAGATAGAGAGAGAGAGAGTTACCTCCAGCAATCATGTACATCAGTTGCTTACTCTTGTTCTGTCCCATTGTGTAAGTTCATATTAATATGAACAGTTAAGATTTCTATTGATCAAAAGCTGAATACGCTGTGTAGTTTATTATCAGGTTTATGAGTAAGTAGATCTTAACGTTGAATTTGTTAGAATATTTTTAATTAATTGATCCTCATGAAAAGTATTAAGCATTAGCATTGCAAGAGACAAGTATTTTTTTTCCTTCGTCTAAACATATCGATTCTTGTAGAGCAAAATATCTGAACATTTTAGAACAGGGGAAATGGAACGTTGTGAAGTTGATGTCGTTTACTTCAATAAATGATGACGTCTTTCAGCTTTTTGAATGAGTAATATCTTATATGTTTGTCATATTTTTACACTAGATAAAATGACAGTCTGTAGCAACTTATTGGTCAATAGAAAGGTTTGAAAACATCCTGGTGAGCGAAGTCAGCTAATCAATTGTGTACTATTCTATTGCCAACAATGGTCAAAGTTCCTCGACATAATATATTCTTGCACATAAACAGAATTGCTAATTGTCAATTCTTCGGACCAGCACATTAACTTAACGACTCGGTTAACTGCAGTTTCCTCTTTTATGTTTATGGATAATTAAATATTGAACGCTAATCAAAGACTTGAGTGCTTGATTGAGAAAACACAAATTATATCCCAGCTGGAAAATCTCAACAATAGGGCCAGATATGCTATTAAGAACACTGTTCCTTTAACATGGTTTTATAAGACAGAGGGGCAATGAATGGTGTTAGAAAATTGATCTAGTATCAAATTGTTACCGGGGCCCTCCGTTATATTACCAAATATCTGAGAAATAAAAAAAAAATAAAAGCAAAAACTTATAAAGTTAAGTACATTGTTCTGTTATATCTAAATTCCATGGAAATTCCACGTTAGGAATTCTTACTTCATTGAAGAATTTGAATATAATAGAGCAAAATAAGGAGTTTATGTTAAATATTTTGAGTTCAAACATTAACAATAGATGTTATTGTTTCACTGGGGAAAATGTATAACTATTCCACTCTGCTTAAAAGGCATCCGATTGCAAAACAGTTGTAGTTATAGTATGCCTATGTACAATCCTGCACGTCGTCCACAGACGATAGTACCAAAAAACGGATATAAACAATAAAGGAAAGAAAATGGCCCCGTTTATTCTATACTATTCTTTGTAATAACATATTGAAATTGTTATATGCTATTATATATAGCATAATTCTACACTATAATATGGTTCAATATAATATCATACACTGTTATATTAGTCTGCATAAAGTATGCTGTTTAATGTAGCTGCACTGACGTTCTTATCTGTATCAATGTATATGCAGTGAGAAAAACAACTAATCAATAACAAAAGTCTATGTATGAATGTAAGTGTGCACACACATTTATATGTTTGTAGCGTGTCTCTGTTAAAGATGAGTGTTTATGTGTAAATAGGCAAAAACTTAAGTTCATACAATTACTTCTTGCAGTCAATACAAAATGCTTCGTCATTCAATGTTTTCATACACCTTTTTGTATATAAAGTAATGTTAGCTTCAACATTAAAAAAATTCAGGTATGATCTTTTATGATAGTATCATTGAATGATATGCTGTCTGTTACAATACTAATTCTTTCAAGATGATGTTTATCATTTTTTTCTTTGTAGTTTCTTCCCTCCCCCTCGACATGATAATATTCCTATGTTTCTTTTATACATTATCATATCATGCTGAGCAATGTATTTTAAGTAGTCTAGAGTTTTCGTAACGTGTTTCCTAATGCTTTAAGCGATATACACACGACATTGTAACTATATATTCATATACAAATGTTACTGGTATAACTTACAAACAGGTGTAGATATATAATTTTGTATGCCAGCGGAGAAAGCGGGCGCTACATAACGATGATGAAGATGATAAGGATGAAAATATTATATACTTGCATGCGCGTGTATGCATGCATATATTTACACACACACATATGCATACCATATCGCCCGAAGAAATGAACGCATGGATATGATCCATCCGATGTCAATGGATACTACGGACTATACTGTAATCATCTCAGGAATACGGACCATGATCATAAGAAACATGTGATCTGTGGAAACGCGCGTAGCGGTGCATTAAAATATTTATAAATTACATCGATGGATTATTATTATTATTATTATTACTATACTTATCTTACATTATATTGGCACATGCTCACACATGTACACACATATATATGCAAGAAAGTTTGCACAGAAGGAAACATACACGGAAGTTTCCTTCTATTTATAATTACTTGGCGTCTTCCTGTAAAGCTGCAAAATTCTATTCTTGGAATGTCGTGCAAACAACTCACGCATTCAAGTGCTACCAGTCGAGAACTCCGCATACCGGAAGCCAGCAAGTGTATGGGGTCAACAGGAGAGAATGCGCGCTGTTTCAGTGCCTACCTCTCGACGGCATCAATGCGCAGCGCTCCCCCCTCACTGATATGCTAGATCAACTGGTTATTTAAAAAAAACTCAATATTTCTCTAGCCATCGCTCATCGTCTCTTTTTAACCAAATTCAGTGGCTAGCCTTCTCCACTGTATCTTGGATATCACTCATGGTATTTACCTTACGATGAGCTAGGCCTAACGATAACAACAGTCGTGTCACACTGTGTCCAACAAACTGTCTACATCCAACTTCGATTGGAAAATGCTCCGCTTCCCAGCCTGCGTCTTCACATTTCTCGAGGAGGTTTATATAACGGTCAATCTTTCGAGCCCGCGCGGCGTCCATGTTATTTTCATGAGGAACCGTTAACTCGACTAGATTTACAACTTTCCTTCTGTCACACCACATTAAAACGCAATGCCACACTTTGAACTTAAAAAGCAATGCCACACTTTGAACTTGAGAAAAGTTTTGCATATTTTTACTGTTCCGCATACAGATTGTATTTGTTATGCGTGAGTTAGCTTGTTTATTTCTT
>NC_068982.1:131623685-131627395 GCF_001194135.2 Octopus bimaculoides
TATATATATATATATATATATATATATATATATATATATATATATATATGTATATGCATATATGTACATATATAATATGCACATATATACATGCATTTATATATATATAAATGTATGTATATATGTGCATATTATATACATACACACACACGATTATATATATATGTATATATGTGTGTGTGTGTGTGTGTAAGCATATATATGAATGTATATGCATATAGTTTTATACACGTATATATATATATATATATATTTAGGATCTCCCAAAGTGCAATTCTATTGATAGAATCAAACACTTTTGTTAGGTCAATGAAAACCTAGTATAAGTCCATATCTTCTTCGATGCACTTCTCTTGCAACTGTCTAGCCGAAAATATCATATCCATAGTACTCCTACTATCCCTAAACCCACATTGCGATTCTGGTAGAACCTCATCAGCAATGTGCAGAAGCAATCTATCCAGCATTACTCTACAGAGGACCTTTCCAGCAACAACTAACAGACAGATGCCGCAATAATTATCATAGACATCCTTTCCACCTTTAGATTTATATAGTATCTCCATAGTTGTATCACGCCAATCCGGAGGTACCTCTTTACTTTGCGAAACCCTCTGAATCACATCCGTCAGTATTGCACAAAGATGATCACCACCATATTTATAAATCTCTGCACTTAATCCATCCATTCTAGGTGCCTTTCCATTGTTCAATTTCCTGATTGCTACTTTTATTTCAGCCTGGTCTGGAACTTCTGCTATAAGATGTTTTATTGGTCTCCCGAGTATTTTATCAAGAAAAGAGAGATCAGCTTCAGTAGGTCTACTGAGCCACTCATCAAAATGTTCTTCCCATCTCCCAACAATATATTTAGGATTTGTTGATAATTCTGTGCCATCCTTGCTCCGAAGTGGCGCAACCTTTGATGAAACTGGTCCATGAACTGTTTTCAAGGAAGAGTAAAAAAAGTTTGGAATTGTTAGCATTTAAAGCTTCTTGGATTTCATCGCATCTATCACTCCACCAATTTTCATGCATCATCCGTAGTTTCCTCTGCACTGTTGCTTTTACAGCCTTGAAATATGTTCGTTGACATGTCAACATTTTGCAACATGTTAAATACCTTTCGCTTCTCCTCTAAGATAAGACTAAGTTCATCATTATCATCAAACCAATCTTGGTGCATTTTTTTACAGCAAAGCCAAGAATGTTACAACAAATCTCCTACACTCTTTCTTTGAATGACTTCCAGCTTCCATCACAGGACAAATTATTTATCTCACTCACAAACTTACTACGTACTGATGGAATCTTAAGTTTATTCACATCAATCCGTTTAGATAATTTGACATTATTTACTCTCACCTTAGGCTTCACAACAAAATTCACCTTGGTATGCAAAAGCCTATGATCAGTCCAGCACTCTGCACCACGCATCACTCGTACAATAGCAAAGTCCCTAGTATCTCGTTTCCTGGTGAGGATGTAATCTATAAGATGTCATTTCTTACAACTAGGGTGCATCCATGTCGTTTTATACTTATTCTTTACTCGAAAAATTGTATTCATGACACACAAATCCCTTTCTACGCACATTTGTAACAGTAGCAAACTATTACTGTTGGAACTCCCAACCCCATGCTTTCCTAGAACACCCCAAGTCTCCCAATCTGCACCAACGCGAGCATTAAAATTACCCAAAATGACAACTTTGACATCGTGGGGGATATTGCGTATAATCTCTGGAAGTGATAGATAGAAGGCAAGTTTATCATCCTCTGATGAGCTCATAGTTGGAGCATATGCCCTTTAATGACAAGATGGAAGTGAGAGTTAATGTTGGAGGTACCCTATCAGATTCAATTTCTGTAGAAAATGGTGTAAAGCAAGGTGATATTCCTGCTCCTACACTGTTTGCTATATATTTCGCAATAGTCTTTCAAATAGCTTTTAAAGATTGCCCTGAAGGGGTCTATATAAGATATAGGACAACAGAAAAACTGTTCAATCTCAAAAGACTCTGTGTCAAAACGAAAGTTTTGCATTCTCACCTTGCTGAGTTCTGTATGCAGATGATTGTGACGTGTTGGCACATTCTCAGAAAGATATGCATCACATGGTGAATGCGATTTCTGTAGCATGTGCGGCATTGGATCAAACAATCAATCTAAAAAAAACCGTTATAATGTACCAGCCCGCTCCCTCCAGGATGTATGTGGAACCTTTTATAACTGTGAATGGTCAAAGGTTGGAGACTGTACTTGTTTGTATTTGTAATTGTGTACCATTTCTCCGTTTTTTCGTCCTTGTTTTCGTATACACACATATATATATATATATATATATATATATATATATATACACATACATATAGATATATGCTTACTAACTTCCTGCACCTTGACCCTTGGATCTTACCCTTACATATTATATATGTGTGTATATGTATATCCTATTTAATATGTGCAGATGTATATCCTATTTAATATGTGCAGATGTATATCCTATTTAATATGTGCAGATGTGTGATTACAATGCCGAATAGCGTGGTATTCGTCTTGAGAGGTTCTCTCTTATAGACGTACGGTTATCTCATATAAGAGTACAGACATACAACGTAGCAGATGAGAACCATCTGGCATCGGCGCCGGAATTGCAAGATCACCTGATTTTAGTGTATCGGTATGCGAAGTCTTTCAAGGCGAATATCGGCGTAATAATGGATCTACGTTATGTAGGATATAAAGATTGCCATTCAGTATTAGTACTGCTTCTGTCGCTAACCTATATATATATAAAACGAAAATAAGCTAAGAGAAATAACTCGAAGTGGCCATTAGCATGGATTTGAGCAACAAAAAATGATGATAAATTAAATAACATTCAGAATAATTTATTGATTGTATTGAAATTATCTCCGCTTCAAGAGAAGATAGATCAATCATTTGGTTGCTATTGGGGTCAATTACATATGAGAAGGGGAGATAATTTCAAGAATCAAGAATTTCTTCCAAATTAACATGCCGTGAAACATAATGACATCTATAAAAAGATATTTACATATTTGTGTGTTCGCGCGCGCTGCGTGTACGTGCGCTTATACTGTAAATTAGTATGCTATTATTATTGACCGTTTCACGTCTGATCAAACCTTTGCTGCTTTTAGTCGTTGTTATTTTGAAAAATAAGTAATTTTAGCAAAATTATTATCTGTGACGTTAGAAATGTTCATATTTTAACATTACACACAAGTAAGACTTCTGATTGATTATTGATCAGTCACCACTTAATTTGAAAAGAATAATTCTTTAGGATGTGTCAATAAATGTGAAGACTTCTAAAATTACATATGTGTGTGTGTATGTGTATGAGAGAGAGAGGATGAGAGAGGGAGAGAGAGAGGGAGACAAAGAGAGAAAGGGAGAAGAAGAAGAAGAAGAGAGAGAGAGAGAGAGAGAGAGGAAGCGAGAGGAAGAGCGAAGCAGTGAGAGACAGAGAGCGGACGATAAAACTAGGGAAAGAAAGAAAAATCAAAAAAAATCAGCATGTCTAGATATGTATCTTATATATGACTGAAAGATTACACATAAGCGTGTTTGAATAAATATGTCAGTATGTGTGCTTTCTGCAAATAAATGTATTTTTCCTCTCTCTTTCTCTCCCTTCATTTATATATATATATATATATATATATATATATATATATATAT
>NC_068982.1:131628236-131630801 GCF_001194135.2 Octopus bimaculoides
GATTAAGTCCCAATTAATTTGTGCCAGCCATTATTTATATTATTGAGTTGAATTCTACATAATTTCATTTCTTATTTGTAAATTATGGCAAAGAAGTTACACACACACACACACACACACACACACACACACACACACACACACACACACACACAAATATATATATATATATATATATATATATAATAGATTTGGTTTCCAGTGAATCAGTCACTTAAATGGTCGGGTCGAAAAATAAAAAGTGTACACAACAAAAATAGATGAATATATATACGGGTACCGAACTACAGGTATATTCAAGTTATGTATACGATTAAATGTACCCGACTGAATGTATCATGACCCTGAATACAATCAGGAAACGCACATATATATATATATATATATATATATGACATACATGACACACACACACACATAATATTAATAAAGAGTATAGAGACTTATACATCGACAAAATTATTTAATAGTTATATACACCATATTATAATGACCTACTCGTGTCTCTGCTGCAGGGACTATGCATGTATGTTTGTATGTATGTATTCATGTATATATGTATGCATGTATGTATACACACGTATATATGTATGAATCTGTATGTATGTGTTTATATATTATATAAACAGATATATAAATAACTAAATACATTAAAAACTATCGTGTTTAGATACTATCGCTTCCACCATGCATGTTGCAAAGATAGAAAACACGCTTCTACACAGTTTTTGGCTTCCATACCAAGCTGCAATTACTGAAATCCTACCAACTTGTTATTGGGAAGATCATGCGTCTCAAAGCCTCTGATCTATAGAGTCACCCTCACACCATCCGATGCTCGGTGCAGTTATGACTGCCATTGACTTTTTAAGAGAAGATACACGCAGCACATGCACTTCAGTTCTAGGGACAGCGAAACTCTTTCTCTCCCTGTCTCGCTTCAACTGTGGACTTCGATATCATCGTAACAACTTCAACATTATATAGAGCATTTTTTACAGAGCCAGCCCTTTATACATCTGGAGTTCCCAATAGACATCTCTTCTTATACTTGTCAGCAGTGTCCATCAATAAGGAAGCCGACCTATCCTATTACCGTCACCACAGGTACAATCTGTTAATGACCTTCAGGTTATATTAAACGTTGATATAACTCAGATATAAATCACCTTACGTTCAAGCGCTCATAAACTATTACGACATACATCCGGCTTGCTGGTTTTGCAAAATCATATGTAACCTGTTGTCGCTGATATGTCACATACCTAGTAGAATGCCTAATACCTGATATCAACAACCTGTCTACTGTACGAGGTGAGAAATTCAATGAAAGAATTGAGGTCGCTAAGATAGTGAACATGAACATGTGTCAATGGAGGAGAAAATATTTTCACCTAGATTGCTATTTCAAGTTTCTTCTGAATTCTCCTAACCCTGACTCCTATGTCTGATGTTGTGGGCATGTTCAGTGCTTATGCTACTTCAAGTAAGGTGAAACTGAGTCAAACTATTAATAAATATGAGTGAATTTGAGTGGGTGGTGATGGTGCGCGTACGTGCATGTGTGTATATAATATGGTGTATGTAAGCTTGCATGAAAATACATATGTATGAGTACACAAACAAATGTTTCCATATCTATATGAAACGCGTATGCACTTTTAAATGTTAACCTCCTTGAATGTTTTACATATTTTGACAATGCGCTTCATGGCTTATAGATATAATCTCTCCATTATGTGTGTTGTTTCCAGCTTTGTGAAATCCAGCTGCTCAAGTTTGCTACTGAAGTTTGTTTGCATATGTAAAGATGTCCTTTTATTTTTATATCCACATCAAAGGTCGACATGTTTCACAACCATTATTGAAAAGAACTCCATTTAAAGAAATATATTGAATATTCGTTATCATTACTCTAATACACTCGTCCGTATTTCATTAAGGTCAATTTTGCTTTCTATTTCCTCGGGATTGATAAAATCAGTAATCGACTGAAGCATTTCCGCAACAGAAAATTACTTTTGTACTCTTTCCAAAAGTTTTAAATAGAAATATGTTCTTTCCGTAATTGTGTGAAGAAAATAATATATAAAACTGCATTACCTACTTTTAAATTTCAAAGAACTTATTTCTATATTACAAATATATATGTGTGTGTGTGTGTGTGTGTGTGTGTGTTTGTGTGTGTGTTTGTGTGTGTGTGTGTGTGTGTGTGTGTGTGTGTGCATATGCACACACATATAAATAATCATATATATGTATGTAAACACACACACATAATTATGCATATATGAATATAAACACACATACACATATATAGATAAGCAAATATGAATATATACACATACATTCTTATACGTTTGTGATTGTGTGTGTGTATATATATATATATATATATACATCTCGATAAAAATGTATATATGTATATATACACATACATACATATACATATGGATATATATATATGTATGTATGTATGTATGTATGTATGTATGTATGTATGTATGTATGTATGTATGTATATATATATATGTATATATATATATATATATGTATATATATATA
>NC_068982.1:131631202-131631870 GCF_001194135.2 Octopus bimaculoides
AGAGAGAGAGAGAGAGAGAGAGAGAGAGAGAGAGAGAGAGAGAGAGAGAGAGAGAGAGAGAATGGTAGAGACAGTGGTAGAGACAAAGGAAGAGACAAAGGAAGAGAAACAAAGAAACACAGACAGATGGCGAGAGAGGAACTGGAAGAGAGTAAAAACCCAGATACTTAAATTAGTGAGGGTAATAAGAGCATATGACATTTCCGTATATTCCAAAGTAGTAACTGTGGTTTAGTGAAGCGAAATAGCTTCATTCAAGCACGGAAAAGGCGGATTAGTGATAAGAGAACTTGCAGAAATGGTAGCAGCAGCAGCAGCACTTTTGTGTCATCGCCCCTTATGAAATACCTGATAAATGAAACAGCGGTGTAAGCCTCAACATGATCAATCGACTTATTAGAAATAGTAACCAAATCTTGTACAGCTGACGTCCTATCAATTTTTAAAAAGTACGTATTAGATTATGTGATTTGGAAAAATAAATGAGATGGTCGCGGTTGGGACATATTTAATAGACATACTAAGCGAATGACTAACTGGACAATACAGACGACCGTAGCTTGTTGAAACATGTGCTTTTAGCTAGTTTGGTTGTAGTTAACTGATGTATGTATGTATGTGTGTATATATATGTATGCATGCATGTATATATATATATATATATATAT
>NC_068982.1:131633058-131635504 GCF_001194135.2 Octopus bimaculoides
AATGAGAAAAAACGGAAAGCGTCTCCATTTTTACCCACTTATTCCTTTCTGTCGAAGAGCGTTGTCTCGAAACGTAAAAGACTTTTCCATTTTTCCCGAGCGTCAAACTAATATACCTGCTTGTTGTTCCTACACATGTCTTCGTCCTTTGTTTTTCTGTAAATTTGAATTCTATATTATACGTTCACGTGGTAAACCCAATTTCATCCTGCCCGACTGAACATCCTACTCTATTGGACTTGCATCTTAACTACTTCCCGAACATTCAGTACTTCCCCTCATCCACATACTAGCACCCCCCCCCCCGGATTACCACTGGATCTTCGTACTCTTTTGGACTCTACCTTCATGGATCTCACTGGTTATTTTCATTGATATATAAATATACATACATACATACATACAAACATACGTACATACATACATAATACATATATGTTTGTGTATATATATATGTATGTATATGTATATATGCATACATCTGTGTATCACTCGCATGTAGATTTGTATACACAGATGTATGCATATATACATACACGAATACATACATACAATGAGCGCTTTGGCATAATGATGACCTGCAAATTGTATTTGAGCCGGGTTCGTAGCCTTGTTTTGATTTCTATCTTTTTATCCTACAATTCACACAAACCACTAACCAGCTGGAAGATGAATTCAACGTCTAATATATTTCCCAATTTACTAGAGCGAATACTGCTCACCACCTAAAGACAACTTCTGTAATTACAAACAGTGATGCAGAAAATGATAGCATTTGATATTTGATTGATTTTTAACTGTTTCAAATAATTACTAAAAATTGATAACGTAGATGGAAACCCAGCGTATATATTTTGTTATGTAACGTATTCGACGGTTCCCATATGACTCAAACTAAGTATATCTCTACGAGAGCTAATTGCATTGTTTATCAGCTGATCAGCTATGTAAGTTGTGTAAATGATGTGAGTTATGTGAATAATTAAATAGTTTATGAGTTATGGAAGATTTTAGAGGAGATAGCAAATAACGGTCGTAAAGTAACACTTATTGAAACGCATTGTTGTTAACCTTCAGACTGGTTGCTGTTTTTAGGAAGAATTCTCAACGCTTATGCTAGCTTTCACCCCTTATGTGTGTGCGTGTTTGTGTGTGTAGCTAAATATATATTTTTTATGCCGGTATACATACATACATACATACATACATACATATATGAGTGTTTGTGAGTGTGCTTGGATGTGTATAAGTTTATGAATGCATACGCTTATACGTTTAATTAGATGAATACATTGATACACATGTTTCTGTGATGCGTGCATACATGTATGTATGTATGTATGTATGTATGTATGTATGTATGTATGCATGCATGCATGTATGTATGTATGTATGTATGTATGTATGTATGTATGTGTGCATGCGTGCACGTATTTATATACGAACCTGTCTACCTCGTTCTCTCCCTCGCCTGTCTGTATATATATATATATATATATATATAAGAAGCTGTCTTACATTAACACAGGTTCCTGCCATCCAGCCATAGTGTTCAGAAACCTGATTAAGGCCGTCAGCACGAGAATCTCCAGCTTATCTTCAAGCAAAGAGATCTTTGATGTTGCCGCCCCGTACTACAACTGAACTCTGGCTGCCAGTGGTTAAGGATAGTATTGGTTACATGCTAGACCCTAGCCCATAGGATTCAATGGACAACCGAGCGTGCGGGAGTATGTGGGGGCAATGGAAGGCCCCTTCAGAACCCGCTTTAACTATGACAAGTCCTCCTTCAACATTCCGGAGAGACGTAACTCCACAACCCTAGCCAAGAACGTTGGTCTTTGAAAGAAAGCACAACAGAGTACAGCATAAAGTGGAAGATCCTGGAGAAATAGCAAAGGAAGTGCAGGTTATGCCTGGTTGAGAAGAGAGCAATTTTAAAGGGTCCCTAACGCCCGGATGTTTACCTGAAAAGCAGGAGTGAGTTGTTTAATCCTTTCCCACATGAAAAGAAGTACATCCTATCATACTTGCACGCCCCACCATGACTTTAATCACAAGTCCCCGGCCTCGACTTCCCCCTAATGCCCTCGGGCCCGGCAAAGAGTTTGACCAAAGCACACACCAATGCACCCATGTACACACACGCACACGCCTATAAGGCGGACACCCTACAAAATAGACTAGCTTCCACCACCACCTTCGACATATCTCCCTTTCACACACATTGTACCCCCACACATATATAGATATCCCCCACACACATTACACACCACACGCTAACATACCCCTCCACGATCTTATCGTTTACAGAAAGAAAACAGACCAACGAACACAGTTAAATATACCTACATCCCCAGAAACAATTATGCATATGACACCACTACACATATCACACACCCTAACCCCACACTTAATAATGCACGCTTTCCCCACGAACACTTCA
>NC_068982.1:131636051-131637673 GCF_001194135.2 Octopus bimaculoides
ATATATATATATATATATAAATTTAAATAATAAGGGTACAAAATCGAATATTAATTTGATTAATATCAGTTTAAACCAGTGGCCTAGCATAATGAGAAAATCTGAAAATTCAGAAAAATTATATTACATACATATAGTGGTCATCCCTCTTATTTGTATGTGATACATATATATATATATATATATATATATATGCATACTTATATTACTGCAAAGGTGCATTTACCTATGTGCACCTATGCACGTATATATGTATGCTTGTGTAAGCGTGTAATTACATTGCTTGTATATCTAATGTTACGGTTAAGTATGCAGTCACGAAATAAGATTAAAGGGCAATTTAAAAAAAAATCATTTGCTATAATCAAATATACTCATTTATGACGTATTTTCTTCTGGTACGCATGAACGATTTTTCAGGATATAACAAGGTTGATTGAATGCACGACGTTATACTATTTGCTGTTTGTTCTAATGATCAGTAATAACTAATGTCGATCTTAGAAGAAATTGAACTCTGAACTGAAGAGAAATAAACTAAATACTATAACAGGCTGTTATGAAACTGTTAAGAAAGATGCAGAAATCTTTACTGAGCTTCCGATTAACAATTTATATACAATTTATCATAAAAGCTCATGGCGTTTCAGATACATTGACAGTGAAACTAATCTGTCACAGCGTGGCACCAGCAGCTAAGATCATTACTGACAAAGCAAAACAGTTTAACAACGGCATAGAAGATGGTGTAGGGGGAAGATGACGAGAAGGGTTCCTACAGGGTGAATACAGCAGACATAATTCCAATCAGGAAGCCGATTGGCACGATAATAACGTTTAGCGAAGCTAGAGCATATTGCTTTATTGTAAAGTTTGTACAACCACTAAAAAGTTATTAAGACACAGTCTCCAGTATTTTCAAAATCTCTTAAAGATTTTATCCACCATTTGCTAATACAGTACACACACACACACACACACACACACACACACACACACACACACACACACACATTTAGATATATCAGATTTAATTTTTCAAACGAACATTAGAAAGTTCATCACAGATGTGTTTCGTCTGTACACAGTATACCGCTGTTATTTCATTATATTTTCATTGAAATTGCTTTTCTGTCACGAAACCAAGTTAATACAACACCAAATAACTATCTGTCGTTCCTACATTAGAAGTGTTTATAAACAACGGCTACCGACGGAATTTGATGAATAATAATAATTGCACTAACTTCAACCAAACACTCTTCAAAGTCTACTTGAGTGCAAATCTAACTGAGAATGTAAGGGAAATCATTGAGAAGAGTATTTCCACTATCGATTAAGTTATGTAAATAAATAAATGATATCTGTGCTCTCCCGCAAATTGCAATCATACTTACTAATATTACAATGTTCTTGTTTAGTATTTCTAGAAGATGCATATAGAAATGTGAACGATAACAAAATTCCCAAGATATTTTTCACCCCTGCTCTTCACACTCTTTCTCATTTTCTTCTCAGTATATGTATGTTTATTGTGCACACACGAAAGCAAACAATACACGCAGTTGCTCACACACACACACACACACACACACACACACACACACACACACACACACACA
>NC_068982.1:131637683-131639271 GCF_001194135.2 Octopus bimaculoides
ACACACACACACACACACACACACACACACACACACACACATACATACACACACACACAAAGATATAAGTACATAAACGTGTACTCTTGAACGTATTTCTATATTATCTAAATACACCCTTAGTACAAGACTGCACGCATGTATGAATATGTAGACACACATATCTATCAGGTTATTCCATAAGTTCTGTCCGAATTTTGAATAAAGAAAACAAGTGATCAAATGTTATATTTAATTGAAATTTAATCATCAATGTACTTTCCCTGATTATCTATGTCTTTCTTCCATCTATTTACAAGCTTTTTAATCCCATCAATATAAAAAAAACTCTTTTGGTTTCAAAGCGAAGAACTCTGAAATGTCAGTTTCTACCTCCTCCTGGCTTGCGAAAGTTATGTCCCCCAAATGATTCTGTAAACTACGAAACAAATGATAGTCTGAAGGAGCAAGGTCGGGAGAATAAGGTGGATGAGGAATTTTTTCCCAACCAACCTCTTCGATCTTCTGTGATGTGATCCTTGCAGTGTGGCGTCACGCATTGTCCTGATGAAACATCACTCCTTATCGATTCACTAAAGCAGGTCTTGTTTTCTTCAAAGCTTGGTTCAAACTCTAATTGCTGACAGTAGACTTAAGCATTGATTGTTGCATTAGGTGGTAACAATTCAAAGTGAATTACTTCTTTGCAATCCCACCAGATAGAGAGAAGAGCCTTTTTTCTATGAAGTTCCCTTCTCATTTGTGGTTGGGCTTTTTCCCTTTTACCAAGCCACTGTTCACAACTTTTAACATGTTGATAGAAGATCCATTTTTCATCACTAGTCACAAGTCTATCCAAAAGGTGAAATGAGTTCGCAAGAATGGAGAGAAGAGCAGATGTCAACTTGGGATTTGTGGTTGCTTTCGGACAATTCATGAGGCACCCATTTTCCAAGTTTAGGAACCTTTCCAAGTTGTTGAAGATGATGATGAACAGCTGTATGGTTTGAACTAAGCTTTATTGCCAATTCTTCAACTGATAATGCAGGATTTTCTTCACGTAATACCTCAAAGAGCTTATCATCAAACTCAACTGGAGGTCCTGTTCGATCTTCATCTTCAAGGCTGAAAGCTCCACTTCTGAATTTTGCAAAGCATCTTCTGAAAGTTCTTTCATTCAAGCATTCTTTCTCATAAACTGAGTGTATGTTTCGTGTCGCTTCAGCTGCAGAGTTTCTTTTTTGTACTCATAAAGCATTATCTACCTTAAATGCTCTTTGGATACTTCAATGTTAGAAAGGGTTTTAATCAAAGAAATTTTAATTCTATTATTCTGTAAAATAATATTTAATTAGTTTAAATGTATACAAATGCATAAAAATAATTTTTAAGTCCATTAGACATTCTAAAATACTATAAAATTTCATTCAATTTTAGAAAAGGTAAAATCGGACAGAACTTATGGGATGACCTAATATATGTATGTATGTATGTATATATGTATGTATGTATGTACGTATGTATTCATGCATGTATGTATGTATATATGTATATATATGTGTGTGTGTATATATATATATATGTGTGTGTGTATATACATACATATATA
>NC_068982.1:131640506-131643315 GCF_001194135.2 Octopus bimaculoides
TATATATATATATATATATATGTATATATACGTATATATATATATATATCTGCCACCCGGCAAAGTCATTCAAATCAGGAATCGGACAACATGACCCACTCAAAAAGACAGTTATTGTTTACGGAGTCATATCCGGGTGCAGGAGGTTCTGAGAATCCAGGTGCACATTCTGCGGGCCATGTCAACTTCGCTGTTTATATGAACGGTCACAAACTTATGTTGATGTCCGCAATTACTCCCAAGTTTCTGATGTTGGATGCCATAAGAGTTTCACTTGAAGAAAAGGAGTATGGGAGTTTCAGGGTATCCACTTTTCCAAAATGGATTAACTCAAATGTAGTCCTCGTTCAGCAGCATATTATTCTTTTCCACCTATTGGATGACAGCCAGTAGGTCTGACTGAAGGCATGCCCGGTCACCCACTTCTGGATCTTGGAATCATCTACAAAGATTCTTGTGTTACTGTGCTTGTCTATAATAATAGTAATAATCATCTATGTTTTTCTCCTTGTCTCCGTATTCTTTCTGTTGAAGAGCGTAGCTCGAAACGTCAAAGACTTTCCGTATTCCCGAGCGTCATACTAATATATACTTTTGTTATTTACACCACCTGTCCTCATCTGTTGTTATTATTTGTATATTCTCCCATATATATATATATATATATATATAGAGAGAGAGAGAGAGAGAGAGAGAGATAATCATAAATATACAGGGATTAACATGAGTTGCTTCTCCAACATACTGAAAATTTAGAAATAGCAGTCAAAGAACTACTGATTCCAAACTAAAAAAAATATATATATATATAGATAGATAGATATAGATAGATAGATAGATAGATAGATAGTTAGATAGATAGATAGATAGATACGTATTTATAATTATGTATACATATAATCACACACACACATATGTGTGTGAGTGCGTGAGTGAGTGTGTGCGTGCGTGCGTGCGTGCATGCGTGTGCACGCGCCTAAAGTCTGAAACAGGTAAAACATAAAAAATGATATTTGAATCTGAGTTTCTTGTTGCCAATCTTTGGGTGATCATGAAAAATAGACCATTCATTTTGCTGTTTTGTAATGGATATACATTGAAATTTTGAATATTAAAACACACACTGTTTGGATACAATGGAGCAAACGGATATTATTGTTTGGTACTGCACACATATGTTGGTTGACATTTTGCATAGGAAAGATAATTCAAACGGCATAGTAGACAAAATGATATATAATATCTACATGAGAAAAATCTGAAAAATTATGTACGTAAGTGTAAAAACATAAAAATACAGAAATTGGTGCTTGTTTATACATGAAATTCCAAAATTGCGAAGGAAATATCTTAAGATTTTAAGTGTTTTGAAAATCTTGAAATTCTTTAAACACGTAGGTGATTCAATCCATGTCGTTCTCAATTTCCCGAATATTTCTGGAATTATTCTTTTGGGGAGAAGTGAAGTGTTTATAAAATAGTACTCTGAAGCTTGCTTACAACAGCTTAACTTTGCAGGTACTTTTTAATGTAGTACTGTTCTGAAATGATATAAATTTTCTGTTAGACAAAACATACAGCATAAACTTGAAGCAAAGCTGACATGTATGTATGGGGGAAGCATGTCTAAAAATTGACCATTTGCCTTTCAATATTCATGGATTTGCGTTTTTTAAGAAACCAAATATGCGTGGAAATGCGTGATGCATATCTTTTTTCACATTTCTTGAATGTATTGATATGCTGATAAAAGTGCATTTTAAAGTAATTTTCAGTATATCTAATCTAAATTTAGTTCCTGCTGCTATTATCTGGGGGGATCTTAGAGCAATATATTAAAGCTTCCAAAATATAATTACCGGTAAAGGTGCAATTATTTAGGGCAGAGAGGATAAGAGATTTTGTGGTTGGTGGAAAGGCTTTTAGAAATTGAAATGATTAGCTGAGCTTCTATAATTTTTACAATAAGTATAGCTTGTAAGCACAAAACTTACATGAGATTAACTGAAAATTGGTATAAATTTCGCTTTTGTCGACGTATTCGTACATTCAAGAAACGGAAAGACCCTGTACACTCCTTTACCAAGGATATTTAATTCTTTTTTCTTCTAATTCCCTGCAGTAATTAATATCAAATAAGCAAATCAGATATTGCATTAGGGAAAATTATTCTTATTATTTCGATACTTTCAACGAATCAGTGATGTTACGCTGCTGTAGATGGGCTTCGAAAGACTATTAAATATACAAATGGATGATTCTATTAATGGATTATATGAACTAGGTATTTAAAAATTTTTAAAACAGCTAAATTTCTCGAGTCAATTCGAATGGATGGATTTTTATACACACGCAATTATCAAATTTTAGAATTTATATTCCCGTACATAAACGCTCAATGATTTTTAAATTTTTATATGCATATTTAAATGTCCTCAAGTCCATTGTGCCAATTCTGAATAATCACATCTTTTATACTTTAATTACCAAATGCCCCTTCCCCGATTTCCAAAAAACATTTATGCTGTCAAGCATATATATACAACTAGCGATTTTCTTGTATTCAGAGTTGCCTACTGTCTGCTTATTATTCATCAAATTTTATATCCTGTATAACATAATTGCTTGAAGATCAGTAACAAGGCATGAGTGACGATCTGTGACGTTTCTGCTTCCAATAAATTACACGTGCGCACATGCACGCACGCACACACACACATACGCACGCACACACACACACACACACACACACAAACACACACACAGAAACCTCCACATGGACATATGTACATACACGCTCACCTATACA
>NC_068982.1:131643325-131648192 GCF_001194135.2 Octopus bimaculoides
CATTACTTATGAAAAAGGTCAAACATTAAGTGAAATATTCCTTCAATTTTAGTAAAGTAGCTGATGAAAACGAAGGTCGGTGAAACTTCGAAGTCACTGTCAACTACTCACTTGTATAAATACACACACACACACACACACACACACACACACACATATATATATATATATATATATATATACGTGCATAGTATAATATATAAACACACATATATGTTTATATTTTATAAATATGTATATACACACATACGTATGCACGAACCATTCAGATATATATACATATAATTTTTAAAACACGGTCTCACTAACACGAACCACATACCAAACTCTATACAAATGATAACTGGAAGCCTTGTCTTAAGTAACAGTTTTTCACTGACTAATGACAGCTGTCTAAATCCAAACAAACGGAACTTATTAATATGTTATCAATTTTCGTATAAGAATTTGAAGTTCGAATTCGTAAATTTAAAATCACTACTTCTAACCATGGTTCGGAATGAAAACGAAATATTTTGAACCATGTGTTTCTTGTGTCGTTTGTAATCAACTGTATGACTATGAATATTGATTCTGCTCTATTATACAAATAAGGAATTTGAAACTATCATTTGTTTCAATGAAATGCATCCTATAACTGTATAATCTATCTATCTATCTATCTATCTATCTATCTATCTATCTATCTATCTATCTATCTATCTTTCTGTCTGTCTGTCAGTCTGTCTGTCTGTCTCTATACACATACATACACGCACGCACACACGCGCGAGCGCACGCTCACGTTTGTGCATACACATATATGTGTGTATGCATACGCATATCAATGTGTAGATATCTGCTTAAGCAATTTTGAAGGACAACTCAATACTTTTTAATGCAGTACATGTCTATTAATTTTCAGATGGTTGATACGGAATTTGAAGCTTTGGCTTGCTCACCGTCATCAGACTGATAACGGTTTACGAATGCCATTGTGCGCTTGTGTGTGTGTGTGTGTGTGTGTGTGTGTGTGTGTGTGTGTGTGTGTGTGTGTGTGTGTGTGTGTGTGTGTGTGTGTGTTTGTGTGTGTGTGTGTGTGTATGTGTGTGTGTATGTATGTGTGTGTGAATGTGTAAGTGTATGTACGTGTACGTGTGTGTGTATATGTGTGTTGGTGAAGCTATATGCAACACCTCAAAAGATACAGTTCATATAGCATTCTTTTATTCTCTTATTCTTTTACTTGTTTCAGTCATTTGACTGCAGCCATGCTGGAGCATCGCTTTTAGTCGAACAAATATCCATAATCAAATACTGTTGGACTAAAGAATTAGCTCTTAATAGAAATACGATAATCAAATAGTTATAAAAGCGAATATATTACATAAAGAAATTAAATAAATGTGCGTGTATGTGTATTTGTGAATAAAGAATGTAATTAGTTCAAGTTGTGTGTGTATGTGATTAAATAAATTTGAATGTATTTCGACAATAGCAACGCAACCGGAAGTTAGAATCCCACATATTCCGCTGACAGCCAGAGGCGTCCATTTTTTAATGAGGATGCTTCATGTCTACATAATTTAGCATTTGTGAAATTTTAATGAGCATTTATCTACCTGATACAGTGAAATATAAATATATCTACAGCTGCCTTAACCAAAATGCAAATAAAAAATATAGTCAATAGATATATGTCACGTCTGGCTAAAAGAATTAAAGAACATCGAGAAAAACAATTTCTATTGTCATTCATTAAACGTTGATTCTTCATCAGTATGTCACTAATATTTGGTTATTAATTTTTATACATTTATAGAAATAACTATCATGCCTTTAAGATAATATAAAGCAGATTATATTATGTATCAAATTCTTGTTCTAAAGGAAGCAGATCACATTTTGTCTTCCGTTCTCCTTTTCGTACCTATCAATTATCCAATGAGAACCACACGAGCCTCTTTTTCATTTACCAACCATGAATTTACCGGATGGAGACACCGGGATTTGTCACATCACAACAGCAGGTTATGTGGTTGCAGTAACACTGACAAGGTTGATTGTTACTGGACCGTTCTTCTAATGAACGACATAGTCGCTATCATTATATCAAACCAAACATAATTTGATATGGTTTTTATAAAATGATCAGTCATAGCGATATGACATTTATCCGTCATACAATTTATTCGGTAATATATTTCGTAATCTAGGTCAGCTTCATGAAATAAAGTTATTTAACATATTTATTGAGAATTCGATTATTCATCTCACCTATACATTGAGGCATACGGAGATACAAATATAGATATATACACGCGCACACTCGCACACACTCAGACGCACGCATGAGCCCATGTACATATCTAAACACATACACATCCAGACACACACAGACACATAGACATACGCAAACAGAAATACACATGCATCCACACATATTTACACAAACGCAAATGCACTAGAGAAATACTGACGTACACGACTACAAGCACAAGCATACACACTTATGCGAGTAGTTCTACATACACATGTGTACGTGTGTATACGTATGTATATCTAATACAACAAAATACAAAAGATATTTGCTAATGTGTGTATCTGTGATTGTGTGTATGTTCGTGTGTATGTGTGCTTGCAAAATGACACTTAGACAGACTGTGCACTCATATATTAAAACTGATGTGTGTCGACATACATAGAAGTACTAAAGGCTACATTAGAAAAATGATAACTGCATACAGACTAAACAACCTGCAGGTTGTCAGAGGATATATAATTTCATCATTTAATACCAACGTCTTTGTAGTGCTTAGAACATAACTAGTTCGGTTTTACATAGAATGATGCTTCCAAAGCTATCCAATTGTTCACATTATCTTATAAACATTCTTATATACCTTCTTATATCTCCATATATAATGCATAGCAGCTATCTGTACTCACGCATACACATGCAAAGAAACACATAGGATCTCCATCTCTCTCTCTCTCTCTCTCTCTCTCTCTCTCTCTCTCTCTCTCTCTCTCTCTCTCTCTCTCTCTCTCTCTCTCTCTCTCTCTCCCTCTCTCTCTCTCTCTCTATCTCTATCTCTCTCTCTATTTCCCTTTATGTGTGGGTATATACGCATGTTTGTGTGTATGCGTACATACATATATAAAAATATGTATACACACATACATATATATATATATGTGCATGTGATGTGTATGTTTATGTATATATATATATATATATACACAATATATATATACATATATACCTTTATGCGTGTACATAGACATATGTATATATATATATATATGTATCTATATCAAATGTTTGTATATTGGTACACATATATATGAATATACAAGCAGACACACAGACACACAGAAACATATATAGATATATAGAGAGAAAAGGAGCGAGAGGTAAGGAAAGTGAGAGAAGGAGAGAGAGAGCTTTCTTTGAAATTCACCTAAATTAGTGGTACTTTGACGATACGCGTAGGATTATGAGGTAGGGTCTGTATATTCAAATGAATAATTACGTTCACGTGTATGTATGCATGTATGTATGTATGTATGCATGTATGTATGTGCATTCATATGCGAACGTAGACATTGGGATATATAAAAATGTATGCACCTATATATATATATATATATATATATATATAATTTTAACGGTGAGTGTGTTAAATTTCAAGGCACAATAAGAAAATGACTCTCCCTAGACACAACAGTATATATTTAGATATATATATATACATACATACATACATACATACATACATATATATATATATTTATATATATGTATATGTATGTATGTATTTATTTATGCATATATTCATTGCATTTAATCATAAACGTAGATATGTACACACAAATATGCATAGGTATACACCCACTCAAATATACATACACACAGATATATATCATACGTATATCTAATATATGTGAGTGTGCGTGTGTGTGTATGTGTGTGCATGTGTGTGTGTGTGTGTGTGTGTGTGTGTGTGTGTGTGTGTGTGTGTGTGTGTGTGTGTGTGTGTGTGTGTGTGTGTGTGTGTGTGTGTGTGTGTACACACGAGAGTGCAGGTAGACAAACATATGTATTTATAAATATTGCAATCAAACCCTCGCATTGTGGTGCATATGCAAACGTTTTCATTACAGTCGCATACTCACATACAAGCGTTTGTCACACATAAGCCAACGCATCTGCAACTGCACGAATGCATGCCTACATCAAGCGCAGAGCTTCACCCATACATAAACAGGCAAACATACAGACACAAACACAAAATATCATTATGTGCACAGTCTTCATTCATGCACATAATTACGACCTTCTTCTCCATCTTCGTTTGAATGTCCTGTGTCATTTAACCCTGTTGCCGTTGCTTTCTCTTCTCATGTCACTTGATCTGTTACTTTAGAATCTGAGGTGTATGCGCGCGCGTGCATTTGTGAATATTTGTAGTATTTATGTATGAATACGTGTGTGTATGCATGCATCCATCCATCCATCCATCCATCCATCTATCCATCCATCCATCCATACATACATACATATATACATACATACATACATACATACATACATACATACACATATATATATATATGCATATATGTGTGTGTGTATATATATATATATATATATATATATGCATGTATGCATATATATATATATTTATGTGCGTGTGTATGTTCATTCATATATGTATGTAGGTGCATGTGTGTGTGTGTAGGTTTGAAAGAATATATATAATTATGTGTTCATATTTGAAGCATGAATGTACTCTTTATAACAATCTATAATAAATATGGAAGTTTTATGTTAAAATATTAAAATTTGAACTAATATATATATATATATATATATATATATATA
>NC_068982.1:131648763-131649753 GCF_001194135.2 Octopus bimaculoides
ATATATATATATATATATATATATATACATGTATGTACATAAGCATCCTACGAAGACATACACATAGAAGTCTTCATCAATTAAACCTGATTGATTGATTCATAATACTGCTGACTGAGTCTATTATTATTTTTAGAACTACTTCCGCGTCAAGAAACACTTAGATGATTGGATAATGGTCTCTTTCTTTGAACACTTCGTGTTTATGGAGGACCGTTAAATTTAGCTGTTAGCATTTTAAGTGCTGAGGTATTGTGCATCATTCATCTTGATAGAATGTAAAGGGAAAATATACGTACAAGCGTGTTTACATTCATAGATACATACACAAATGCATGCATATATTTATGCACCTGTTTGTATATATATTATATATGTATGTATATGTGTAAATACAGTGTACATTTAAACTCATAAGAGCTAACCATTAAAGGAAAGCTAGCACGCTAGGTTTCCTATGATGGTCACCTCTTATGAGTTTAAATGTATACGGTATTTAAACGTATTTATGTATTTATATGAATAATATATAGTCTACTGACTAATTTTTCTCCACGCTAAACCACTGGTAGTAAAAATTTCTAAAATTGTTTCTTACCCTGAGTTTATTAATTATGTATGCATGTAGGTAGGTAGGTATGTATGTATGTTTTTATGTATGTATGTATGTATGTGTGTATGTATGTATGTATGTATGCATGCATGTATGTATGTTTTATGTATGTATGTATGCATGCATGTATGTATGCATGCATATATGTATGTATGTTTTTATGTACGTATGCATGTATATGTATGTATGTATGCATGCATGTATGTATGTATGTATGTGTGTGTGTATGTATGTATGTATGTATGGGTGAATGTATATGCTTTATATACATAAATGTATATACTTACAGATGCGCATATGTGCATTTATATATGTGCATATGTATATATATATGTTTAAACACACATATACATACATACGCATGCATGAGCATACAC
>NC_068982.1:131650687-131651572 GCF_001194135.2 Octopus bimaculoides
CACCCCCGAACACGCTGGCCTTATTATTATTATTATTATTATTATTATTATTATTATTATTATTATTATCATTTTCATATTCACTCAACAGATTAGACTGTTGGAAAAGAAGAAAAAAAACATCGGGCTACAACAAGTAACCTTAGATGGCAAGAATTATTATTATTATTATTATAATTATTATTATTATTATTATTATTATTATTATTATTATTATTATTATTGTTTATTATTTCCTTAGGTGCTTCCTGTTTTATATCCTGTAGGGTCAGGTCCGATCTACATAAGCCTGGAAGCTCTGCCGGGAAGATGACACTTCGTTGACAGTTCTTGCTTTCTACGATCACTTAAATAGTTATGCAGCTACATATGCATATGCACGCGCATACGCAAATGCATACATGTCACTACCACCACCACCACCAACACCAACACCAACACCACTACAACTACTACAAGCAGCAACAGCAGCAAAAGTAGTAGTAGTAGTAGTAGTAGTAGTAGTAGTAGTAGTAGTAGTAGTAGTAGTAGTAGTAGTAGTAGAAGTGTAACACCTTGTTAAGTCAACAACTGCAGCTGAAAAAATATTGTTGATTAGTGTAACATCTACGACAAGAACGAAACACCGCTACCGACAGCATTAACGACAGCCACAACAACGATGAGGGCAATAATAATGATAATAATAATAATAATAATAATAATAATAATAATAATAATAATAATAATAATAATAATAATAATGATAATAATAATAATAATGATAATAATAATAATAATGATAATAATAATGATAATAATAATAATAATAATAATAATAATGATAATAATAATAATAATAATGATAATAATAATGATAATAATAATAATAATGATAATAATAAT
>NC_068982.1:131652483-131654083 GCF_001194135.2 Octopus bimaculoides
AAAAAAAAAAAAAAAAAAAAAAAAAAAAAAAACACAAAAACAAAAATCAACAGAAACTTTACCTGTAAGCTCCTTTAGAATCTAAATACGGAGCAGCATAGGAAAGAAGCCAAGATTTGGTAAGATTACAGTCAAAGTATATATGGCTCCATGATCCAGCCTGGAAATTCACAGATTTAAACTGAATCCTATTTTTGTTAGTTTCGTCCGAAAGCTTTACATAGCCATCGTCCGGGCTATGGTTTGATGGGACTGTATGGTTGTTGTTATTAAGGTATTGCTGTAACATTGCCGAATAAACTTTCCGGCGTTGTTCTGAAACGGTATCCATAGTAACATAATGGTTTTCTTTTGGATACACATAGATGTGGCGAGTGTTGTTTGGGTTGGCCGTAGCTCCTCTTGACAGTACAATTGCAGCACCTGCGAGCACCTTGCTTTGAGAGAGTAAGCCTCCTAACAGAACCGAATGGAAGGAATCCCTGCCACTGCTTTCTTTGGGGTACGGAAGAGAAGGGCTACTCATTAAACTGAGACGTGTAAGTGTGTTGGCCACTCGAACGGGGCCAATACCTTCAGAGTCAAATGTATTAAAGGACTGTTTGTCCAATTCATCTTTGAACTGGTCTAGGAGCGGGAGGTTTTCACATTTGGCCACTTCGGATGCAATTAAGGTCCCTTCCATATATTCGAGAGCTGTCGTCACAGAATCAGCCTTTCCTCCAGGGCGTCCAAACAAAACGGAGTTTGAAGAAGAGGAGAGAGACGACGACAACGATGATGACGACGCGGACGATGACAGCGCCGACGATGATGCTAGAGAGGAAGAAGCCACAGATGAAGATAATGATACTGAAGATGATGATGCTGACGATGATAATGACAATGATGATAATGATGATGAAGACGATGACGACGACGACAGCGACAAAGATGACAATGAATCGGATGCTTTTTTCGCGTCTTCTACTGCAGCTGAATTAGAGCCGAAAGAGAATTTTGATGGCATCAAAGGCGATTGAGAGCGAGTCCGACGATGAATGAGATGACGATCTGTCCTGAGTGCAGTGACATCGGAAGATTTACTAAATCGTTGTTGAGAAGAATAAGATGAAGATGATGCAAAAGCGACAGTTTTGACGGAATGGGGAATATCCAGAGAGAGGACATGAGCTGTAGTTTCCATCAGCAAGTCGACCGAAAACACCATACCCCAACACAGTAAAGCCACGTTACTTATTCGCATCTCCATCATGGTGTATCTGTCCTCTCAACCAAAATATTCATACAAGAGAGGAAGATCCGGTGAGATCTAACTCCAAACATCCAACATGGCTGCTCTATATTTCCGATAGAAGGTAGAGTTTTGTTTTCAACGCATTGGAACATAATATGGTTCACAGTGCATTTCCTTGACTCCCTCTCATTGTTGCGTATGTGTATATGCGAACGTACGTGTGCGCGGCGTGTGTATGAGTGTATGTATGCTTGCGTGTATGCGTGCGTATGTGCGTGGTGTATGTATGTGTGTATGCGCGCGTGTGTGTGTGTGTGTGTGTGTGTGTGCGCACGTGTGTGTGTGTGTGTGTGTGTGTGTGTG
>NC_068982.1:131655026-131657526 GCF_001194135.2 Octopus bimaculoides
ATATATATATATATGTATGTGTGTGTATATATGAATGTATGTATGTATGTATGTGCATGTATGTATATATATGTATATATATATGTGTGTGTATGTGTGTGTGTGTGTGTGTTAAGATAGATAGATAGATAGATAGAGAGAGAGATAGACAGATAGATAGATGCTTTTCGAATTCACCCGTCAACACACACGCACATATGTACGCATACATACAAATAAACGCATCCTTACCTTCATACACACATACACACACATACACAAACACACACGCACACACACAGATACACACACAGAGTTCTGTCTCTGTAGAAGGGGTGTATCGGTTTACATTACGCAACCACTGGAACGTCTATATCGCTTTTGGTGACTGTCACATTAAAATCTTGTACCTCCTTTTAATGTCATGCTGTTCATTATAAATTAGTGCGTGTTTGTGTGTGTCAGTGTGTCTGTGTGTAAGTCTGACGGGTATATAGATAGATTGGTGTATGTGTATGCTTTTGTACGTGTTGCTCCTACGTGTATGTTTGTATGTATGTGTGTGTGTGTGTGAGTGTATGTGTTTGTCTGTGTTACTGTGTTACTATGCGTGTGCTGTGTTAGTTGTGTACACACAGAAACACGCACAAACGTTTGTGTGTGTGTGTGTGTGTGTGTATGTAATCTCTATACGTGTGTGTGTGTGTGTGAGTATTTGCGTGTCTAGGTGTGTCTGCTGTTGATATCTCGCATATCAATAGTAACTGCTATATCTGTTGCTGCTGTTGTGGCCACTACTACTACTACTACCATTACTACTACTACTACTACTACGACTACTACTTTTGCCATCAACAATAATATCACTGCCACACAAACCCATTTCTCATTACACTCAACATTACCCTTACACACACACGCGCGCGCGCGCGCGCGTACATAAAGCCACCATCTGTATCAAACCATTACGGCAACCACCGAGACCACACTGCTTACCACCACCATGTAAAATTAACCACGACAACCCGAGAACCTGATCCAATGAAGGAACCTCTACGATAAGTCATTCGACTGCCTAAACATAGCAGGCAATTACCAGCAATTCACGTCCTCGCATAGAGAGAGGTTTGGTGATGGAAACAGGAAAAATAGAACTCAAAACATGAGTATTCGTATATATCTTTTTATTAATACATAGAGAAAAAACATAGTGACTTTAGGGCCGAGCGTTTCGTACGTTAGCACTTGTGAAACTAGAGTTTGATAAGTGCTAAACACACGAAATTCTCAGCCCTTCAGTCACTCTGTCCTCGCATATATATATGTGTCCTTGCGTATATATATATATATATATATATATATATATATATACACATACATAGATGCATACATACGAGCGCGCACACACACGTACACATATTTATTAATGAAAATGTTTGATGTTGTGGACTTGAACTTACTACACCGAGGAAAAAAGGTGGGGGTGTTGTTCACGGATGGAGTACGTTTGATTATGTGTCTTCTGTTTGGTCAGGGCTAAACCAGAGGCTTAAACAACTGCTGTGACAGCGACGGCATCATTAACACTTAACACTGTATCACCACTAATCACATCACCATCGTCATCACCAATCTCATCATCATCGTCATCATCGTCGTCGTCGTCATCATCATCATTACCATTAGCGCTGTTGAAACCACATTCAGGTAATATCTTGGAAGGAGAGGTTTATAGGTGGTCGCTTGGACTGCTAAAAGTAGCAGCCAAACCTTCCATTCAAATTTCATCCTAGCGTCTTCAAAACGAAGCGACACACTGGATTAATGTAGTACGCGAGACATGCGACTAGAAAACGAGGAAGTAGTCATAGCTGGAACGCTTTTGATCATAGGTCTGTGGTCTGCTTCACGAAGGATGACCTGGGGCTAAATTAAAACAACAAAACAACAACAATAACTAAGACAACACTGGGGGGTCTCTTCGATTACCGTAACCAAATAATTCTGTCATTATGTTCTTCTCCTTCTTCCTCACCATCTCATAATTACTACCACCGAGACTACTACCAACACCCACACTCCGACTACAACCGTTACTGAGACCACTACCAAACAGAATTCTCAGCCACTGCTACCTTACCACTACGACCAATGCGAAAAGCTGAGGTGATGTTGGTACAATTAATGGCGATAGTAGTGGTAGTGGTAGTGGTAGTGGTGGTTGCAATGTTAGAGGTGATAGTGTTGGTCTTGTTGTTGTTGGTGTTGTTTTTAGTCGTGGTGTTGGTGGTGTTGGAGGTGATGGTGGCGCTAGTAGTAGTAATAATAGTAGTAGTTGTAGTCGTAGTAATAGTAGTAGTAGTAGTAGTAGTAGTAGTAGTAGTAGTAGTAGTAGTAGTAGTAGTAGTAGTAGCAGCAGTAGTAGTAGTAGTAGTAATAGTTATATTAGTAATGGTGGTGGTGGTGGTAGTGGTAGTGGTGGTGGTGGTGGTGGTGGTGGTTGTGGTGATAGTAGCAGTTA
>NC_068982.1:131660060-131660687 GCF_001194135.2 Octopus bimaculoides
TGTGTGTGTGTGTGTGTGTGTGTGTGTGTGTGTGTGTGTGTGTGTGTGTGTGTGTGTGCGCGTGTGTGTGTGTGTATAACTTGTTACAACCCACCTTTTTTTCTTAAGTTTTCACAATTTGCTTAAAACCCTGATAGTGATCCCTTTTTACTTTCTGTCTTTTTAGTCGTAAGTAAACACAGACATGTAGTCGCATATGCACACATACCCTAATACACATATGCACGTGCATGCACACATACACACGACTCCAAATCTGTGTCTGTCTCTGTCTTTCTCTTAACTCATACATGTATATTTCCTTTCTCCTAGCTTACATATTGATATATCTAATTATACATTTAAACGAATACATTCTCGTACAGGTATATATAAGCCTTTATCGTGCACGTAAGCTTACATACATACATACATACATACATACATACATACATACATACGTATAGATATATGAATATTTGTGCTTGTGCACGTGTGTGTGTGTGTGTAAATATATATATATATATATATGTAAATGTATGTATATATATATATATATATGTAGATATATATATGTAGATATATATATGTATATATATGTATGTATGTGTGTATATATATATATATATATATGTGTGTGTGTGTGTG
>NC_068982.1:131660697-131660986 GCF_001194135.2 Octopus bimaculoides
TATATATATATGTGTGTGTGTGTGTGTGTGTGTGTGTGTGTGTGTGTGTGTGTGTGTGTGTGTGTGTGCATGTAGATAGATAGATAGATAGATAGATGTACGTATACATACATAATCACGCATACATACTGTTTTACATTTCTACCTATGTCAGCCCGTTGGCTGTGGCCAGACTGGACTGCGTCTAAATTCATATTTATATATCATGAAATAATACAATGTGATAAATATGTACGCGCACACACACACACACACACACACACACACACACACACACACACACACACAC
>NC_068982.1:131661503-131663870 GCF_001194135.2 Octopus bimaculoides
TATATATATAATAATAATAATAATAATAATAATACAACGAATATATATGCATGTATACACACATATATGTATATACTTACATCTACATGTGTATATAGATGCATATCAGGGTACAGGACGTTAGAACAATGAACTACAGACAGCGGAACGAACACATAGGAAAACAGAAAGCCACTTGGAATTATTCATCAGCTGCCTCTATTCTAACTAGACGTTTCGAAGATAAGGCAGAACGTACTCTAGAATAGTCTCTTCCTGAGTAGTGGATCAACCCACTAAACAGAGGATTCCAAGGTGGCAAACGTAAACCAAGACAGCAAAAATTCGACAGTGAAAACAACATGAAAAATTTCGTCAGGTTTTACGTTCTGAGTTCAAATTTCGCCGAGGTCGACTGTACCATTCATCTCTTGGGGATCAATATAATTGACTTGCTCCCGCCCCTAAACATTTTCAAGCCTTATGCCTGTAGTAAAAGTATTATAAATTAAGTGGGCGAGCAAGCAGAATCGTTAGCACGCCGGACCAAACGCTTAGCGGCATTTGAGCTCAAACCCGCCGAAATCGACTTTGACTTTCATCCATTTGGGGTGGATAAAATATGTAACAGTTGACCACTTCGGGTGATGTAATAGACTAGCACAGCCCTGCAAAATTTCAGGCCTTGTGCCTACAGTAGAAAGGGTTGGTAGACTCGTTAAAATGTCGGACAAAATGCTTAGCGGAATTTCTTTTGAGTCTTTACATTCTCTGCTCAAATTCTGCCGAGGTCAATGTTTGCCTTTCAACCTTTCAGGGTCAATAAAATAAGTACCAGTTGAACACTTGGGTTAATTTAATCGACTTAATCCCTCCCTTAAAACTGCTGGCCTTGTCCAAAAATGAGAAGCCATTATTAAAATTTAAATTGCAGTCACTTAATTGTTGAATATCTTGGATACATTGAGCTGGAAGGAAAATGTTGACCAACCGAGTTAGGGATTCGGGTTCTATTGCCACTGACGGCCCTTCGAAACGATATAACCACACAACTTTTGTACAGTTTCTCCTATAAATATGATTAGGTTTATTACTTCCGCCTTAGCGAAGGCGGAGGTATTGTTTCCGGTCTTGTTTATTTGTTTGTTTGTCTGTGGACAAGATATCTCAAAGACTGCTGGATGGATTCGGATGAAACTTTCAGGGATGTTTGGCCTCGTGACTGGCACGACCTGATTAGATTTTATGATCGATCCGGTACAGGACAAGGATTCTGGATTATTTTTTCGGTTTAAAAAAAAAAAAAATTTTTTTTACTTATTCTTGAGAGCGGTCGGATTCATTTTTAGTATTCTTGTTTGTGAGAGCAGTCGAGTTTATTTCAGATATTCTCATTTTAAAATCATCTCCGGCTAATCGTTGAGAGGACGTTGGTATTGCCTTGGTGGAGGCTTGCGCTTTCTGAGTATTCTTGTTTTTTTTTTATTGTGGTATATCTATTTATTTGTGTGCCACTTAAGACGCATTGCATTGTGGTTAGGTTGTTGGATTGACGGTCAAAAAGTTGTAAGCTCGATTCAGGGATCAGGCAGTGCGTATGTTTATACAGAAGGCAGTTCATATTACATTGCACCAGTCTACTCAGCTACAATGAGTACCACCTTCTCTTCCTCCAACTGCCATGCTCTGGTTGTTACACCGGGTCAAGCGAAAATCTCCGTGAGGTTATCTATATATGCTCGTGACTACATAGACAGCCCGAATAATTAAAGAATGCATGGTATTCCTCTCTTGACCTGGTGTAATATTCAGGACATAACAATTTGAGGAAGAGACTGAGTTGCTCCATCATTGATCTGATGCTTATTGTAGCTGGGTAGACTGGTGCAATGCGACGTAAATTGCCTTGATCAAGGACGGACGCACCGCCCGGATCAGAAACCAAACCAACGACTTTATGATCGTCAGACCAACACGCTAACCACTAAGCCGTACACCTTAACAAACAAAGCAAATTAAAATCACATAAATACAGTACAATAACAAAATACATAGCCACAGTTATATTTATAGAAAGAGGAAAGAGAACATGAAGTGGGGAGGTTCTGTCATTTCAAAAGGGTTTAGTGGCGACATTAAAGTATGGAGTGGTTTCAAACTGCTTCCATTGCGATTAGAATCCAAACCCCTGACACAGCCGGTCAGAATATTACTTCCTACGAAATTTATAGATAACACCCAGACTCTGTTGACAGTTACGTGACTGTAGCTAATAATGTTTCAATAGTTTTCATCAACAGCCTGATATAAAATTGGATATTTTTTTATGACGGCTACACACACACACACACACACACACACACACACACACACACACACACACACACA
>NC_068982.1:131664120-131669120 GCF_001194135.2 Octopus bimaculoides
GAGAGAGAGAGAGAGAGAGAGATAGGTAGATAGATAGATAGATAGATAGATAGATAGATAGATAGATAGATAGATAATATATTGGTAACTATAATTCCACTTGTTGAAATTAATCGGCAAGTCACGGTTTGATTATGTTTGAATAATGCCTGATGAAACTGGGAATTTACATGTTGTACGATGTTATCCAAGATACTACATTATGGCTACATTATAATTGCAGAATTGTCAAATCAGCTGCATGCGATTGGTTTGGTTCCGGTCAGGAACTTATTCTGTTATGCCGGAATTCTCCTCGCAGCTGTGCGCTGTACCACAAGTCTGGGAAGTTGTATGTGATTGACTGGTGTCCTGCCTAGGGCATGATAAGCCGCAAATATAGATTTCTTGAGACATAGAAATGAATAAATACCGTCCAATTTCACATAAAATAACTTTTTTAAAGTGGGAAGGCTGTTGGTTAGCGCTATTTGAACAGATCCATGGAAAAGCAGTAGCTGATTGAATAAATTAGTCAGGGGTATTTCATGCTTAATTGTTTAATTAAGGATTGTGTTAGACTAATTGTTCTCGTGAATCCATGTACTGTGCACGAAAAGTTTCTTTCCAATGTATAGAACTGGATAAAACTTTGGTCTTATGGAACACCAGCAGGTGTCACTGCATGCAAGTCTCCCGTTTTCCAAGATACTAATGTTATGCAAGAAGGAAGAGAAAATTAGATACAACTTCTTATCAGAATCGTGGCGACGTTGCCGTCAGAGCGTAAACTCCAGAAAAGAACACAGATACCATGAAGTATCTCAACCGACGCTACTGCCAATACACCGTCTTTGACTGACGCTTTATAATATAGCGACCTCGAGACCTGACAGGGATTTCATCTTAGAGCATCAGAAAAATGCTGTGAGGAAATCTGCTCTGACGACTCTGCCGTTTCATCGCCGAACGTTTTTCTGTCATTGGACTGCGGTCATGCCGAGGCTCCATCTTGAAAGGTTTAGTTAAAAAGAAAAAAAAACCGATCCCAGCATTTATATTTTAAGTCTAGTGCTTATCCTGTCGGTCTCTTTTGCCGAAGCTACTAAATTACGGGAGCGTAAACAAACCAAAACCGGTTGTCAAATGATGAGAGAAGGGGACATACAAAAGCATAAACACACACACTTATAAACAACGGGCTTACACAATCTCATTCACAAAGCATTGCTCAGTCAGGGAGTTTTGTAGAAAACATTTGCCCAAGGTGCTACGCAACGGGACCGAACCTGAAACTATAGCCATGCCTGCGTGCTCCTTAAGAAATTAAACGTAGAGTCACGAGTTTAATGTTAAATAAAGAGTCTATTTATTATGTTTTGAGGAGACTTGGATGCCGCATTCAGTAAAACTGGACGATTTCAGAGAAGCTTGTTGGCTTGCGTACAATAAATTCTGGTGAGGCGGTAAATTGCTGTTGAAGTTACGCGTACTATTGAATATCTTATTGGTTATCTTTTGTGTATCTAAATTGTTGTACATTTCAAAACAAATGTGAAGTATCGTTGAGTTGCAGTTCAATTGATATAATCTTTTTTAATTTTGGCGCAAGTCCAACAAGTTTGAGAGGAGGAGGCAAGTCAATTACACTAGCCCTCAGTACTTGAATGATACTTATTTTATCTTCGACCCCAAATGGATGAATGACAGAGTCGACCTCAATGGGATCTGGACTCAGAACGTAAAGAGTTGGAAGAAATGCCGCCAAGCATTTCGTCCGGCGTGCTAACGATTCCGTCAGTTCGTCGCCTTAGTTCAATTTGCATTAAGAATGCAAATACCCTTTGCTTTCGCTTTTCAGTTTCAAATTTTCCCCATGTTCATTGTAGTTTTATTTATTTGAAATTTCGACTTATGTACGGAATTGCCCAGATTACAAACACAAAGTTCTTCATTGTGTCACGAGAGCTGAAAGTAATTCCTGAAGAATCAAACAGAAATGTTTTAAATTCTATATATCTGAGATGAGGAATTTTTATATTGTCTTAGCCGAAGTGGTGTTCTCATCTTGAGCATACAGAGCCAAAACGTAGTGAAAGCAACAATCACGATGAGGATGGGACTCCGACTAATACATAATATAGAAATTTCTCATCTCAGAAATAAAGAATTTATCCAATCGATACGGAGCCGACATAATTCTTCAATGGAGGTTTATAAGCCTGAAAAATTCACTCTGTCACTGCCTACAGGAATGGCGTTGTGGATAAAAACGCTGGTTAACGCAGTGCAGTTACTAAGAGATCCTGAGATCTGAACTAAACAAGACACTAAGTTGTCTCACAAGACACTAAGCTGGCTCACAAGACTCTAAGCTGGCTCACAAGACACTAATCTGGCTCAGAAGACACTAATCTGGCTCAGAAGACACTAATCTGGCTCAGAAGACAGCTGACGGAGGCTGGAACGTACACAGCAGAAACGTTGTGAAAGCAACAATCAAAGTGATAACGCTACAACAAAATATAGGAATGTTTTATTTTACATTACAGATAATTAAAAGAAACAAAAAACCCGCGTAGGACTTCATCAAGAGTTGAACTAATATCATTGTAGTTGATATAGTTTTGAAGGCATTTTATGGTTATTGTCGATGTTAGATCCAATATCAGCCCTGCTCAAACACGTATTATCAAAGACATTCAAGTCATGACTATCCCTTTTATTTTGTGCTTTCTCTTTTCAGGGATAATAACTTCTCCAAATTATGTTTTTCTTTATAAAAATGGCAGCGCAAAATTTGGAGGAGATTTGGTTGCAAGGTCTAACCGTCAAGTAACGATATAGATGCTCCTTTATTGATTCGTACAATTATTTGCTCATATATATATATATATATATATATATATATGTGTGTGTGTGTGTGTGTGTGTGTGTGTGTGTGTGTGTGTGTGTGTGTGTGTGTGTGTGTGTGTGCGTGCGTGTATGTGTATACATATGTGTTTGTATAGATAGATAGATAGATTTAAATGAATAGATGGATTCATGGTTGGTTTTCCGCCGGTTTTGACGATGAGAATTCAGTTCCTCGTTTTGCTCAAGTGTATTAATATAATTCTCAAACTGTATCAATGTGACACAGTGTCTGCCAAGGCTGTACCATTCAGTTACAGATACAATCCATTCAGCTGGCTTCCATACAGACTCTGTTAACCCTATTTAACTCATAGTTTATGGGTCAGCCTGAAGCTATTCAAAATAGCATTTGCTCAAATATCCACACAGCGGATTCGATTCCAAGCTTTCGTGGTTGCGAAGCAAACTTGTTCCCATCCACCACACACCACACGTACACATACACATATATACACACACATACACACGCATATGTATACATATGTGTGTGTGTGTGTGTGTGTGGAACGTGACTTAGTGTTTTGGATATTCGGCTTAAGGTCGTAAGGTCGTGAGTGCGATTTCCGGTGGCCTTTATTTTCCTTGAGCAAGACACTCTATTCCACGTTGCTCCAGTCTACTCAACTGGCAAAAATGAGTTGCACGTGTAATTCAATGGGCCAGCCTTGTCACATTCTGTCAAATGCTAAACCTCCCTGAGAACTACGTTAAGAGTATGCGAGTCTGTGGAATACTCAACCACTTGCATGTTAATTTCACGAGTAGGCTGTTCCGCTGATCGGATCAACTGGCACAGGCGTCGTCGTAAGCGACGGAGTGCCAGTTATATTAATATATATATGGGCAGATATTCTCTTATCCGAAATCCTTGGAACCAGGCGTGTTTCGGAATTCGAATTTTTTCGGATTTTGGAAATGGCAGTGCAGTATATTCATAGATACATCCTCTGTTATAGTCGTGGTTCCCAAGTAGAGCTAAGGTCAACTCCATCTAACTTTGAAAATATAATTCTGATTCAGCAGCATAATGATAGACTGCCTTTTAAAAGAGTTCTTCCAGTGTTCTCTGTCTCAATAACCCAGGTTTCTGTTTAGGCAGTCTCTATCCGAGTAAACTGCCATATTGTCATGCTCACTGATAAACAAATTGTTCCACACCAGCAATTAACTGATTACACTTCGCCATATCAACTACGGAGATTTTTCAACTTGTACTCACAATGTTATCTTCATTACAACTATCCCCATGCATTATTGATAGTCTCCAGCACTTCTTCGATGTCAGCTGTTTCTAACACATTCACACATTCAGCTGACGTATTTACACTTTCGGCGAAAGCAATAAGGTTTGACATTATTTTCTCGCAAGCCGCAAGGAATCCTTAAAGTCGTCATCTGTAGGTTCCTTTTTGCAACACTTAGTTCTATGCCAACTTTTGTTGCAAGCATTTTTTAATGTTGATTTAGTAACATCTTTCCAAGTATTATCAAAGTGTGTAAATGACATCCTTAAGACTGAACACTTTCAGGAAGTTTTTAAATCCTACAACTTTGTGGACAATATCAAGCATACAGTTATGAAAAGCATTTATATTTGATCTTCATGGAGTACAAAATACGTTGGTCAAAAGGTTGTATTAAAAATGTCACATTGGATAGAAAGAAAACGCTGAAAGCTTTATTTTTTCAAAGACTTCTAAGAAGTGAGGGCACAGTTTTCTTGGACCAATAAAATTGTATAGTTCTCTTCCAGCCCGGTTTCCTCACAATGAGCTCATGTTCCTGGTACGTAAGGGTTGTTGAACCAATCGGTAAGTATTTCTCTGGTTACCCACATTTCGTTGCTTGCATAATAATGCGCATGTAAATTTTGTACATCTTTAAAGTAACTTGGATGTTTTTTTTTCAATCAGTACCAACGTTACCTGGTGTGTGTAAGCAGCTTTTGGCACACGCAAGAACACTCACCCTGTCCTCAACATCTTTGAAACCTGTTGTAGTTTTTTCATCAACTATTGTCATTGCTTTTTTTGGAGTCGATGTAAACGACTTGTGCCCCTCCCCCAAATTTCTGGTCTTGTGCCTATAGTAGAAAGGATTAACAG
>NC_068982.1:131674120-131678807 GCF_001194135.2 Octopus bimaculoides
TCGACTCTGCTGATTCGCCGCCTTTGCACTCAAAAAACAAATTCACAGATTGTAATAGTATCGTATGCATCTCTTCCTATGAAAATCTAGTCTTCTATCTCTTATTTTATATATCAATATTATTATACGTTATTATATTATTGCTTTTGTTAAATTCAACTCTTACCAGCGTGCACTTTGCCCTCTGGCATTCCAGGAACTATAAAATACGAACGTCCCAACAACTGAAGTCAATTCAATTGACTGTTATCCACCCATCCCATATGTATGACTTTGTTCATAGGTTAGAGATAGTGACACAACGTGCAATATTAGCTTTGTAGTAAACATACACGAGTCAACTTCAATACCAGTCACGAAGCCTTCAAGTCTAAAATACTTCACACTTTATATCGATAATAAGGGTTCTATATGAACCTTATGTTTAAGGTGAAGGGAAATAGTAAGCTGCAAACTTCAGGTTTTCCAAAGGGCATTAGTGAAGCATTTATTTTTTATAAAAATTTCTGTTAATATCGTTTCGTTTTCCCCAAGACGCTTAATAACATTGCAGAAGATATAAAAATTACAAGATACTATTACCACATCTTACCTTAAATTTTAACGATTACGACTAGTTGAAACACCTATTAGTTATACAGTATTCTTCGCTATAGCGAACTGCTCGTCAGAAAATACATTCACCTTGGTCCTGGGTTCCTTGCACATAGGAAGATAGCAGGATGGTCCTGATTAGAATGCTTTTGATCTTAGCCTTGCTTCATCAGGAATGACCTGAGGATAAACAACTGCAGAAACAACAGTTTGCTTTTTGTCTTTTGGGTGTCGATCAGTTACAGTAATATACTGAAGTTTATAAGTCGACGTCATGTAAACGAGGAAACCACTTCTAAAAGCGCTCTTCAGAATATGATTTGTAACTCATTAACATGATCAACATAGTGTTAAAGCTTTTCTCGAGTGCATTTGTGGTATCTTAATATGGAAATAAATCGACTTGTGAAGTTGGTTAGCTTCGATCCTCATCTTAGTTATACACCAAAATGAAATAAATACTGAACAGGGAATGGAAAGTGTATAAAGTTTAAGACTGAACAATGACTATTTGAAGACAATGTTTAATAAATTTTTTATTGCCAAGGCTTTGATAATCTTGTTATCTCATTTACTTGTTCACAAATGTACTGACTTCCGTGATTTTTTTCTCTCTCTAGATACTATATAATAGCAAAATTATTTGGCTATAAAAAATCTTCTCGTTCCACCATCTAACTTTCAACTTCTTTCAAACTTTCTAAATCTGCTCAAAACACTTTTTCTCACGCTGCATTACTTACAGCTCGGTCCATATGTAATTTGTTTGGGGAGGCAGTAAAATGGGATGGACAAATATCTATACCATTTCAAGATTTTTCACAGACTCATTAAACTGATGCAACTGACATGCAGCATGAACGTCCATTGATCACTTTTTGCAGAAAAAAGGTGAACTCGGCAGGAAGTTTAATTGGTTGCAGTCCCAAGAATGATGAACAAGACAAATGTTTAGAGAGAAAGGAAACACAATAAGGTTTATAGGACGAGAAGAGACTGGTGGTTTAGTTGTGTCTGGAAGGCGAAAGTGAGTAGTTTACAAATTCAGAAGTGTGCGACTTATTGTAAGAACGATAGAAGAAACGAACGAGAAACAACGCGACCGTATGCGGTTCATGTATACCGGGAGAGAATATTTGCCAAACAGTTTGAATAGCCACCTTTTGAATGCAGTTCATGATGTTTGTATGATTAGTAGCAGCACCACCCCGTACTTGTCAAGTGAGATCGTTGTAATCTATTTAGAGAAAACGTAAGTTCTCTCCTCCTATAAATTCCTCGAAGCTGCTAACCTGCAAGAATGCAAACTGGACATTCACCGTATTACCTCATCTAGTCCTTTCTACAGAATTGCATTAAATGACTTTGAAATATGTCTCCTTTCTATTTATTCTTCCATAGACTAAACTATACAGTTACGCAATCTAATTACTTCTTTGTATAAATAGTTTGGTTCTCTATTTTGTTTAGCCACAAAGCTCGCAATACATACTCAAAGCTAATATAGCGTTCAATTATTTCTTAAGCGTATGAGTAATTTAAATGGAAATAAATAGTTTCATCTCGAGATAAAAACTGCGTTTAACTTTTGAAATGCAGATAATTTGCTTCTTTTCCTGTTGTACCTTTCATTTTCGCCAATATATCACTTGCAGAAGCACTAAATTACCTTTTAGTATTTAATTGTGACCTTGTTTATTGCCAGTTCACGTAGCATACAGTTCAACTTTGCCTTTCGTGCGTCTGGTGTGGATAAAATAAATACCACTTAAATAATAATGTCGATTCAATGGATTATACCACACCTATATGTTGGCTTTGTTCCAATAAGAGAAATTAATACACCCCAAGATGATAACTTTAACAGTGGTCTAACGATTCTCAACAGTGTTATATAAATAGTGAAGCAGCATCAACTTTAGATGCTATTTAAAGTGTAACAATTTTATAAGAAAAACATTGAAACAGCAAAGGTTACAAAATACAAATATATATATATTAAGAACAATCTCTATTCCTTTGCAATGATTTAATGACAAGTACATCGAAGCACACGGTAAAGATTTCATTGCAGATTTTATTATTGTAACTAATTCAAATCTTGCTAAGATGTAACTTTGCTCTAAAAAGCTGGACTCGATTCGATCAACTACATACGACCTAACCAAATAGCCTTGCGTCAAGAGAAAACGAATCTCTTGAGAAGATGGGTACGAGGAAAATGCTAGCTCCTTGTGAATCGATTCTATGAGTCTTCAATTTCTGCCGTAAGTGAATTCCTTTCACTTAGGCAGTTAATGTCTTTGAGAAAAACATGAGCGTTGCCTTTTGTTCCTTTTCGCAATAAAATTGTGGTCGATTTGTTAAAAGAAATCAGTATATTGATTATATATATTATTCTCATTTTATGTAAAATTGTTAACGGGCAACACAGGAAAAACGGATTTGCAAGCTGTTTTTATTTCCCGTTCTCTTTACTTATACTGTTAATGTTTTTAGAAAAAAGCATAATCGTTACAGCTTCCTATTTTGTTTAGCCTTAATCTTCCACTTTTTACTTATATAACAAGGAAATCTTCATCATGTGAACTCTTGAATGAAAAACTAATCGTGTTTACCAATCCGAAAAATAATCATATTTCTTCTAAAATAAGATTTTTATAAACAACCAAATACACAACAGGCTATTCTTTTCGAATGGTCGGAAGGTTGTTAACTCTATAATTTGGAACTCTATTATTTGACCTTTGTTTATATGTATGTAATACTTTAATAGAATTCTCGCCTTATCATTTAACATGATACGATCAAGGAGCCAACGAAGATGTTTCCACGAGTCCAGTTCGCCCGCTACAATGGCAACTAATTAATTTTCCATTTCTATCCATCCTACCGTCTTAAAAATATATTAACATACCGGAAAATTGACAACAGAGGAGATTGCATATTTCTAAAGATATTTCATTAGAAGTGGTCAGATCACATCATTACAGTGTTCACATAACATGCATAAAATGATGCATCCAAATACAACAATAGTAGAGAATATTAAATGGACTCAGCCATCGGCGTGTGCCACATATGGTATATTGGGATATAAATGATTATATTTTCCAATGTGTCCTTTACAAATTTATGGCGGTAAGTAAATTTGATTTGAAATAAATTTGTTTCCAGTATTTAGCAAATCGAGTACCTGCGTGAAGCCTTACCTCTTTACCCAGACTAAATTTTGTAATTATTATGTATTACCAGATTATAGATAATCGAAACAAACTATATGAAAGGTGCACCAACCTTGATCCTGCTGTTTGTGTATCATCAGTTATATTACTCTATCTAGCCTTTATTTAAGATGGTAGGGTGTAACTATGAAAGACTTAGCTGCTATTTTCGGTGGGCTGAGCAATCATGTGACATTACACTGTGAAAAAATTGGCTTTAAACAATTCCCTCTGTCTTATTACCCTCTGCATCTTCTCCTTCCCTCTGTTTTACACTTTCAATTTCATATGCTCAATTTAAATGACTCAAGTAACAGGCTAGTTATTTCTTTGGATCGCCTTTGGAGACAGCGTGATTCCTGACTAAAGGTGTTATGCGATTATTTATCTGTTTATTTATTGATTGATTATTTTTTATTGTTGCTACTTATACACACATCTACTTGTTAGCATCACTATGAGTTGATTTTAAGGCGGCGAGCTGGTAGAACCGTTAGCCCGCCGAAAAAAATGTTTAGCGGCATTTCGTCCGTCTTTACATTTTGAGTTCAAATTCCGTTGAGGTTGGCTTTGCTTCCACCACTTTGAGGTCGATAAAATAAGTACCAGTCAAATACTGGAGTTGATGTAATCGATTTCCTTTCCATGAAAAAATGCTAGCTCTGTTCCAAAATTTGAAACCCTTTTTAGATTTTTCTGAAGGCTACAAGCTGGCAGTATGGTGAGAACGTCGGGCAAAAGACTACGCGCCTTTAGTTCCGGTTCTTTACGTTCTCTGAGGTCAACTTTGTCTGTCATCATAGTTCTCAGAGTTTATAAAACAAAGTACCTGGTCGAATACTGAGGTCGATGGCATCTATAGACGAACC
>NC_068982.1:131679318-131680717 GCF_001194135.2 Octopus bimaculoides
AATATAGCACATCTAGAAAAATTCGTTCCTAATTGTAAGTTTAACGAGTGTGATTTAGTTTTAATTTCATTGAAATGATAAGAATAAATATAACATTCCCCGCCTCCTCGTAACTAGACACACACACACACACACACACACACACACACACACACACACACACACACACACACATATCAGGTTTCATTGACGCCAGCAGGGGTAAACTACTATGGATCTTCTTGCTTCCCTATGACAAATCTTTGACAAAACTATGTCAGAATGCGGAAATGCTACCTAAAAACAGAAATTTATTTAAGCGATTTCCTAATGATTAATTAATTAAGTCATTTCATTTTATGTTATTTATTTATTTATTAGCAGTTTCTTTTGCACCCTAGCATAATAGCGTTCCTGATTTCTTCTGCAGCTATATTTAATGTGCTCTTTTAAATGAAACCACAATGTTAATTAAGAGCTCTGATTTGCTATAGTGATTATTGGGATTAACGACAAAACTACGATTATCTATAGTTACTCCCTTCACTCATAAAAAAAAAAATCATTATGGTGTTATTCATCTAGAAGTTATTAATCGACTTCAAGACAGCCTTATTTGTCTAACGTTAATAACACTTAAGTACTCTGAGTGTTATCCATGAAATTAACAACTGATTCTGGAGTTCATGAAATTTTCTATTCGTTATGTATACAGAGGCCTAGTTTTGTAGGAGTTTCGTGAATTTAGTATTTGATATTGCTTTAGTCACTGGTTGAAGATAGAAGGTGGTATGCTGGGAGAATCGTCAACACATCAGACAAAAAGCTTAGTGGCATTTCTTCCGGCTCTTTACGTCCAGAATTCATATCTCGCCAAGGTCAACTTTGTCTTTGATCTCTTCAAGGTCGAGAAAATAAAGTACCTGTGAAGATCTGGGGTCGAATTGCTGCAACGGACCAGCATTCCGTTGAGAGGGATTGCTGTGTTATGGTTTACTTATACGGCATGAAAAACCAGGTAACCTATCTTATGAGTTCTAAGGCTCAGGAAAAAAAAATCAGTTGAACGCATTAAAGTATACTTAAATGGTTTTACTGCTGTTCGCTTCAGTTCTGAATATCCCTTGAAATGATCAACAGAAATATTTTATAACACAACAAAATGATTTTAACTCCGTTATTTCCTTTCATCTTTTACTTTTTCAGTCATTAGACTGCGGCCATGTTGGGGTATCTCTTTGAAGAATTTTTATCCGAGTGAATTGAAAACAATACTGTTTTAAAACATGGTACTTATTCTATCGATCACTTTTGCTGAATAGCTATGTTACGGGAACGTAAACACAGCCAACACCAGTTGTCAAGCGGTGGTGAGGGACAAACACGCACGCGTATGAATATATATATATATATATATATA
>NC_068982.1:131681191-131683510 GCF_001194135.2 Octopus bimaculoides
AAAGGTAGCGAGCTGGTAGAAACGTTAGCACGCCGGGCGAAATGCTTAGCGGTATTTCGTCTGCCGTTACGTTCTGAGTTCAAATTCCGCCGAGGTCGACTTTGCTTTCATCCTTTTGGGGTCGATAAATTAAGTACCAGTTAAGCACTGAAGTCGATGTAATCGACTTAACCCCTTTGTCTGTCCTTGTTTGTCCCCTCTATGTTTAGCTCCTTGTGGGTAATAAAGAAATAAGAAAGGTCAAAAACTCTCTCTTTACTGAGCGTCAAACTAATACATTCGTTGTGCACGTCCTTTTGTATTGTTAATTTTATTGTTGTGCGTGTGTGCATGAGTGTGTGTGTGCATGAGTGTGTGTGTGCATGAGTGTGTGCATGAGTGTGTGTGTGTGCATAAGTGTGTGTGTATATATGTTGGTGTGTCTGTGTTTGTTCCCGCAACATCACTTGACAACCAATGCTGGTGCGTTTACGTCCCTGTAACATAGCGGTTCGGCAAAAGGGACCGATAGAATAAGTACTAGGCTTACGAAGAATAAGTCCTGGGATCGATTTGTTCGACTAAAGCAGTGCTCTAGCATGGCTGCAGTCAAATGACTGAAATAGATAAAAGGATATATACGACGAGCTTCTTTCAGTCTCCGTCAACCAAATCCACTTGTAAGGCTTTGATCGGACCGAGGCTATAGTAGAAGACACCTGCCGAAGGTGCCACGTAATGGGACTGAACCTAGAAACACGTATCTAGGAAGCAAGCTTCATACCGCACAGCCAGAACTACGCCTAAGATTGCTAAGATTTCTTTTAGAAAACAGACTTGTAAATAAGAAAATAATGTGTTCATCTTTAAAATCCTTATTATCTGACACGAAAAAAAAAAAATAAGCATACTTCATTTTTAAATTTGATCCATCCTATAAAAGTTCCTGCACAATTTTTCGCTCACGATTAATTGTCCATTTACAACTGCGTGGCTTGTAATATGTGGAATTTAGTGTCTTGTCTGTGGATGAACCTAACGCTATTAATAGGATAAAAAACTGCTGACTATTCAACCAGTAGCCAAATCTTATATCGACTTCAAAAGAGTATTTTATGGACTGTATAACAATATTCTTTGCTACAGATGTGTTATGTAGTTATAGAGCGAAGTAAAGCCGAATAACATTTTATATCATGTACAGTTGTAGGAGACAGACGGTTACGTTGACTGTGATGTGTAGTATGATGCCTGAAATAAGCTAATGCTGCGTAGCTGGATATCGACAAATAGAAGAATTAGGAAATCTCTTAGAACTCTATGACTACAAATGCAAGCTATTTAGTAAGAACATATATATACCTATGTATATACCTATATGTGTGTGTGTGTGTGTGTGTATATGTGTTATATATATATATATATATATATATATATATATATATATATATGTGTGTGTGTGTGTGTGTGGGTGTGTGTGTGTGTGTGTGTGTGTATATGTATGTATGTATGTATCATAAATGAAATGGAAAAGTTCAAATCAGGCAAACTACAATGAACACATATGTGTACGGATTTAATTAAGATAAAAATTGCCCAAAATAAAACATACATTAATATATTAAAAATATTAAAAATATTAAAAATATAGTAATATATGAATATCAAAAATATATATGGACATATGAATATACGAATATTATTGTATAAACATAGTAATAAATAATATAATGAAATATAGGAATATATATATATATAAGTGTTCTCAAAAAAGAATTGAAGACATAGTGAAGAGATAATAGGCATAAAAATAAGGTTTCGGTTTGCATATTAAAAGAAAATACCCCAACGGCCATTTCTGGGGATTCATTCGTTCGGGTAAAAAATGAATCTTAAAATTCATTTTCAGAGAATGTCTCCTTCATCAAGGAAAAGTGATATTGATGGTAAATATGCATTCAGTGCAATGCCAAGGTATGCGATAAACGCAAGGTTTTATAGAAGAACACATATAAGTATGCAACTAATGCAAATCTTTATGAGGGCTGATAGGAGTAAAAATTACATTACTTACTGAATTTATTGTAATTTATATTCGGTGGTATATCGTTATGTGCAAGAAGATGTTAAGTTGTGCGACGGAAATTACTAAGGCTATTATTGAGTTAATTCAGACTTATAGAGTCTCATGAAAGTAGAATAGTATCTGTGATTACACGAATGAATAACGTCGGAAAACCTATTTAATATAATAGAATTATACAGGCGAAGGATTGTGTAGGATTCTTTTACTCACGTTCTACATCTACCTATAATCGTATTGTATGGTGGGGCCTTATC
>NC_068982.1:131683520-131686404 GCF_001194135.2 Octopus bimaculoides
AGAACGTGAGTAAAAGAATCCTACACAATCCTTCGCCTGTATAATTCTATTATATTAAATAGGTTTTCCGACGTTATTCATTCGTGTAATCACAGATACTATTCTACTTTCATGAGACTCTATAAGTCTGAATTAACTCAATAATAGCCTTAGTAATTTCCGTCGCACAACTTAACATCTTCTTGCACATAACGATATACCACCGAATATAAATTACAATAAATTCAGTAAGTAATGTAATTTTTACTCCTATCAGCCCTCATAAAGATTTGCATTAGTTGCATACTTATATGTGTTCTTCTATAAAACCTTGATGAAGGAGACATTCTCTGAAAATGAATTTTAAGATTCATTTTTTACCCGGACGAATGAATTCCCAGAAATGGCCGTTGGGGTATTTTCTTTTAATATGTAAACGGAAACCTTATTTTGATGCCTATTAATATCTCTTCACTATGTTTTCAACTCTTTTTTAAAAACGCATTTATTTATATTCCTATACTTCATTATATTATTACTATGTTTATACATTCATATTCGTATATTTATTTGTCCATATATATATTTAATATTCATATTTTTAATATATTTTTTATATTTTAATATATTAATGTATGTTTTATTTTGGGCATCTTTTATCTGAATCAAATCCATACACGTGTTCATTGTAGTTTGCCTGATTTGAACTTTTCCATTACATTTATTATACCTGTCTAACGTCTTAGGTTCGACTTGAGCGCTTCTATGCGGTCTCTGTGTTTCGTAAGAAAAATTTAATCATATAAATATACATACATACATACATACATACACACACACACACACACACTCGTATATATACATATATATATATATATATATATATATATTACGTTTGATATGCATTTAAAGTTGAATATAAATTACAGTAAATTCAGTAAATAATGTAATTTTTTCTCCTAAAGTAATGTAATTACTAGGAGTAAAACTTTAAAGTTGAAGTTTCGGATAATTTGTTATGATCGCTTGATATATCCTTTCCAAATAGAGAATGGGGGAATGAGTATTTTTTTTTTCAATGTTCTCCATTGAAATTTGTAAATTATTCAGATCCTTCTTGAAGCCTTATGCTTGTGAGGTGATGATATTCTAAAAATAACATATACGTTTGATATAGAACAAGAAGTGTTTCCAATGTAGTGTGAGATAGAGTGGAAGAAATGAACACTAGAAATAGAATAAAAGTGAGTGAAAGCAGACACAGCAGATTAATGTTACTCTTCTAGCTAGCCGAAATTTTAGACCGCTTTTGATTTACGGCGGAATTCACTTCACTTATATTTCGTTCAAGTAAATGAAGTCGAGGGCAAGAGTTTTGATTGTGAGAGATTTTGTCAGATTAGGCTCCCCTTAAAACACTATAATAGTTGTTGTTGTTTGATGTTGTTTATCCCTAGTAAAGCTCGTATCAAACCGACATATAATCAATGAAATTTCAACCATAACTATTCCGTCCTAATTTTTTTTCTCAGACAATATTTATCTGGGAATATTATATTATCTGACATGTTTTTCTGTTTTAGATCGTTAACTTTTGATTTTAAGGAAATATGACTGTATTTTTTCTAACATGTTCAAGAAGACGAAGGGCTCATAATGGGTCTCTTTGCTATTTTCGTCCTCCTGTCTTCGCACTTTCACTTTATATATTCGGATTAAATGACTGAAATATCAGGTTAGTTAATTCATCGGATCGTTTTGAGAGATGTATTTTTGATTAACTTAATTTGCAAGTGTGATAGAAAGGAGGGGTGTTTTCATATATATATATCGACATATTGACATCATTATTTTTAATTTATCACCTAATCACTAAGTAGTATTTATTTTTCACTCGTAATTTTTAAAATTTATTTTCTTTGCTTATTTTTTTTAAATGGCCTTAGAGTAAGTAATATAATTTTGAAATACAATAAATCGAATTAAAGCAAAAAGCTTGTTGTTATTCAGCAAATTGTAGCAATTTTGATTCCTAAATTTTCGTCAATTTCAAAAAAAGGAAGATGTTTAATGAATTTAAAATTAAGTGATATGATACTTTAAGCAAAATATAAAATACGAATTTATAAATTCATCTTTAATTATAAATGTAAGGATTTAGTTTTGATTTCTGTTTGAAGCTATTTTACTTCTCTTACATCGAAATGGCATGAATGAATGCAACACTTCCTCCTTATTTCTTTACGCATTCCGGCCAGCTGAGTTATAGACGAAGGTTTCATTTACGGTGGAATTCTCTTATATGTTGCTCAAGCAAATGTTACCAAATTCGACAGTCTTAAATCTAAAAGATTTTATCAGACTTGGCCCCATCCCCGCCTACGAAACAGTATATTAGTTGTTGTTTATTTACAGTAAAGCATGAATCACACAAAGATATAATCAATAAAATTCCAACCACCCTGGTTTCTTTTCGGACGTTATCCAAAATGCCCTTTCATTTCCAAGATGGTCTCACTTGGTTTCAGGAAGATTTGATTGCTCTTTCTAACAGGTCGAATGACTCTATGCAGAGCAGTGGTTCTCAACCATTTTTGACATCTGGATTCTCTTGATTCCTATTTTGCTCTACTGTACCCCCATCGTCATTTGATGTCAAAAAAATTCTATCATATTTTAATAATTAAATACTAGGAAAATTAGGAAATGTATAGGCGCAGGAGTGGCTGTGTGATAAGTAGCTTGCTTACCAACCACATGGTTCCGGGTTCAGTCCCACTGCGTGGCACCTTGGCCAAGTGTCTTCTACTATAGCCTCGGGCCGAACAAAGCCTTGTGAATGGATTTGGTAGACGGAAACTGAAAGAAGCCCGTCGTATGTATATGTATATATATATATATATAT
>NC_068982.1:131686478-131697230 GCF_001194135.2 Octopus bimaculoides
AGGTCCCCGTAACTTAGCGGTTCGGCAAAGATACCGATAGAATAAGTACTAGGCTTACAAAGAATAAGTCCTGGGGTCGATTTTCTCGACTAAAGGCGGTGCTCCAGCATGGCCGAAGTCAAATGACTGAAACAAGTAAAAGAGCATTAAAAAAGCGTAAAATATAGGAACTGTATAGAAAAATTGTTGAACAATTTTTTGTATTGTAGAAGTGTAACTAATTTATTGCATATAAACTTTAACAACAAAAACTTATATGGACCCACAAGGTCATATGGACCCCAGTTGAGAAACACTGATCGAGATGCTCTTCCCTAACTTAATGATAAAAGGGATCATCAAAGTTGCGTATTTGGTCTAAGTGTTATAAATATCTTTTTATTGTGTCAAGAGTAACAATTATTAGTAATTGACTTTGCTTATGAGGATGCGAATTCACGTCTAATCATCCACTCCATGGAAAATTTAAGAGGAAGAATTTCTAGCCCTCAAGGAATCTTTGCCAAAGTGACCATACTTTCGGTCGCTTAAAGTGGAAATACTTGGTCTTAAGACTCAAAAGATTCAAAAATCATTTTGAATTCTATGCCTTTCAGAGAGTTCCGAGATTTTCTTTTATCCACTTCTCATTTGCTCTCAAGCATGGCCGATGCAGGGATTTTCTTTTCCCTGCTTTAGAATGACATTCAACAGCTCAATTTTCTGATTAGCTTTTAGTTATTTTAAACAATATATATTACCTTTATTTACTTTTCAAAGCTGTCTATTACCTTAGCCACTGTTTTATATTTGTCGACTTCTTCAACACAGAAAACATTATCTATTTATGCACAATACAGCGTAAATGAGAAGAACTGAAGTAAATTTAAACATTACAAAGCTTCAATGTAGGTGAAATAAGAATGTAAATGCATTCTTTCTATCCGAATGATGTGTGAAAAAAAGGAAGAGAATCTCCTGATTGGTTGTTTCATAGTTTGTTGACAGTTTCTTTGAGAGCATCCTTCGCCAATGGATCAACTGCTATATAAAGCAGTCATAAATTAGCAAGCATTTTAGTGGATTTGATTGCTAATGTTTTATAGCAATTTGTATTGGTTCCACATTATTTTTACTAGATATTTTTCTAGTCCTGTTGTAAATATTTTATAATAATTGTAGAATTGCATAAGGACCCTCTGTTTGTGTTAAATTTAATCTTTTTTGTGCTGGATTATCGAATGATGTAGTCTAAATGCACTCATTATTTTTCATGTTTCCTGTCTAGACTTCTTAATTTACTTTACATTCAGTGGAGAATATTCTAACAATAACTTTTTAATTGTACAACTGAAACATTAGTGTCTATTACCTTACGTTTTGGCACTTAACTCCCTTTTTACTATTTATCTAAAACTCTATAATATTCCTTCTTATCTTTTGCCAACAGTTACGTATATTCTATTATGTCTAATTCATTAATTCCTAAGTATTTCGTAAGTCTGAATTCAGTATAATTCTCCTAGCCTTATTTATTTAATGTAATAATGTTTTAAATTAATTTTCCTCTCTTCAAGGTTACCTTACTGCATTAACCTCACCAGAATCTCATATCTACATCTCGGCTAAATCCATGTATTGTTTCTAGCAGCGTTTCTAGTCGTTTATCATTTGCATTGTACTACTTGAGGTCATCAAAAGAAGAAAAATAAAGGATTGCTGATTACCCTCCTATAGTGAACCTCGTCTTGTTTAACATTTTGGTTAAAGCTGTTAACGATAAACAGAAAATAACTGGGAAGAAGATATTCTATTTAAATATTCCTCTTTTAATAGAAGAGGAATATTTTAATTGCAATCGAAGCAGTATTAGTACCAAAAGGTAATCTTTATATCCACCTTAACTTGGATGTCTGGTTAGAACACCGAATACTGCGTAATTAGCCCTGAGAGATCATCTCATATAGGCTCTGTGTGTGCTTTTATGTACCAAGTACCTATATGTGAGGATCTTTCAAGGTCAATAACGCTTTATTCGGTTCTCTAACATGTTACGTAGGATATAAAGATTACGTTTAGGTATTAATACTCCTTCCACCGCTAATAATTAATTATTGATGAAATAGTTTTTGCTGGAGCCTAACTGTGTGCTTTGTTAAACGAATCATTTTTCTTTTCTTTTTTCAAGCTGATTCTTTGCAGTTAAGCGAAGATCGATTGTTTCTAGCGTCTTCGAGTACTTTATAATTTGTTGTTATATTTCTCTAATATTTGCATATCTTTTTGTATTTCTTTCTTTTTCGGTGTTGACTTCATTTAGAACTGAGAAATCTTTTATTTTCATTCATAGTCTGTATATTTCTTTTCCTTGTTTCCTTTTGTTTCGATATTCCTATATGAGTATTTCTGTAAGAATACCCACTTTCATTTTTAACTATTGTGAATGCTGTATCTTATTTGGGTTACTCTGGTAATTATTGATATAGTGTCTACTTTCATTAAGTCTGCTATGATCAGGTTTTCAATTTGTATTGATTGTTTATCGTTAGATTTATTTTTATCCTTGAGAGGGTATTTTGTTGGTCCGTAGGTAGAACTGTCAATTTTAATTCTTTAACGCTTTACACCTTCAGATTATTTACATATTCAGATAATTTCTTTTTCTAGAATTCTCTATTCAGAAATATTTCTTACATCTTACATCTGCTTTTACTCACATTTTCGTTTATATTCTTCAGGTTTGATTTTTGTGGTTCAATATTTTGTAGATGAGTTTCAGTTTGATTTTTTGCGTATTTTATATTAATTTTGTTTGTTTTACACCTGTTTGGCCTATTTTTCGGATGTGTACATTCTCAGTATTTTTAGATTTATCAATTTTATTCTCATTGTCTGTATTTTTCTTGTCTGATTTTTGTTTATTGTTCGTGTTTTTAAGTATTTTATTCTTAAGGTATTTTATTTCTAAACCTGACATATTTTTCTATTTTGAGGATGCATCTCCTTAAACTAGCTAGTCTTTTAGGATCCAAAGCTGCTTTTAGATAATTATATATATATATATTTTTTGATTTCTAGATATTGTATGTATATTTCATGGTAGTAGCATATCGTGCAGGGATTAGCTGCAAAATAAGTATGTAGTATAGAAACGGATTCTACTCGTGTTTATTTATTCAATTTCTGTTACATTTTGAGGATTTGGGAAGTGAAGTCTAGCCCTTATATATAGAGCTCCACAAGGTACCCATTTATGCAGAGATAGAGAGTTTTGTACGTTTCATTTTCGTACTGTCTAGGTATGAAATTAAAGTTCGAATTTCTTTTTAAATACTTGATTAAAGGATATTATTTCCATTTGTATTGTTTTTCATGCTGCTGTGTGAGTGACTAATATCTTTCTATAGCTGATCTGACTTGTGCTCTGTTAGTATATTTGTAAGTTAAGGTTAATCGAAATTTATTGCAAATATTTGCAATCGTCTACTTACTTATTATTATTATTAATATTATTATTATTATCATCATCATCATCATCATCATCATCATCATCATCATCATTATTATTATTATTATTATTATTATTATTATTATTATTATTATTATCATTATTATTGTTGTTGTTGTTGTTGTTGTTGTTATTTGTCGTATATATGTTTTCAAATTGCTCTCCAAAGCGCTGGATTTTAACATGTATAACTGCATGTGATAACATCTTTGTAAAAATTTGCTCTCATAAGGTGATCTTTCAGAAAATTAAGAGCCTGTCTATGGGGGTGTCAGAAGAAAAACAAGTTGTTGTTTTTTTTACGCGAATTATAGATTTTTCTCTTGTTTTTCTACCAGCGTAAATAAAACGATTCCAAGAAATAGCAGTAACTCTCCCTCGAAAAAAAATTGAAATGAAGATAGCCACATAGAAAAAACAAAACAAAAAGAAAAATGAACAAGATTATACAGCAAAGCACAAACATTGCAAAACATTTTTTTTCTTCTATTTATATCGACAGTGGTACAGAGTGCGACAGCAAGTTTGCATGAAATCAAAGACGTGAATATTAAATTTTTATCAATAACTTAAATAACTCAACTATAACTTTCAAATTGTCATTTGAAATTAAGGGATCTTTTTTAAAACGGGGGCCACATTTTTCATTAATGTTTTACGTAGTGTTTTTGGTAGCGAAAGACTTTCAAACTTCGTATACTTATCTATTTTGTGTTATAGAACAGAAAAATATTTTTGTATTCGAATTTATTTCATGTAAAAAATTGTCTTATTTCGATAATTTCAACCAATCACTGACAAGTATTCAGTTGTTTACGTTTACTCCTTTGGCTCACTAAGCGATGTAAAGCGTATTTAATCTCCATACTTTCGTTTTATTTGCTTTTTTCATTTTAAATTTGCTTTAACCCTAACCCTAACCCTAACCCTAACCCTAGGGTTAGGGTTAGGGTTAATTGTTTCAGAATCGTTTGTTTATGTAGTCGGCACTTAATGCATATCGGCTGAATGGACGTCAGTGATTGGTTGAAATTACAGAAATACGACAACTTTAACATGGAATAATTTATGGATTTCTTTTTTTTTTAAGAAGACTAAGAGAAAAAGATGTTTTATATGACACATTCTACCAGTGTTCCAAGTTTTAAAGTGTTTCGTTAATGAAAAATGTGGCCCCCGTTTTAAAAAAGATCCAAATTAAGTAGAAAGAAAAAGAAATTATTCAAGTTATGCTCAATATTTTACTGGATCTCAGTTAGAGTGAACAATAATGACTTCTCTTCTGGGCATAGATTTCACCAGATTTTGGCACCTTTTCTTAATTTCATTATCTCTGTGCTACACTCGAATAAAAAAAAATGAATAAACGCTTATTTCGTTCGACTCCGTAGTGATTTTATATGCTTTTAGATGTAGACAGAGGTCAATCAAGCTGCATCGCATGATGTTGACGAAAGGAATCCATTGAATGCTTGCTAACATGAATTGATGTGTTATCTTACTGAAGAATGCTACATCAATTTGTAAGCTAGTCATTTACTTTCAGCACAACACAACGCTCGAAGATGCCCTTTTCGTATTCCTCACTATCAAGCTTCCCTTCAACAACATAACGGCATCCAGTTCCCCATAGTAAAAATATGCCAAGATCATTACTTGCACCGGATGTTTTAGTGCTTTTAAGAAATGATCCGGTGTAAGTGAATGACCATCTACAAGTAGAACAAAATTTGGGCAGTCATCTATAATCTGAACCATTGTCTCGCCGCTTAAAATAACTGTTTTCCATTGTTCCACAGTCCAGTTCTCGTGTTTAAGTACCCATTCTTATAGCTTTGTTATCTGTTTGGTAAGAAGAGGACATTTTCGTAGTTTTATCGCACGGATGCCTACTTCATTCACAGAACAGTGAATAAAGAAACATCACCCCTTTTTGGTTCAAGCTGGTTTTTTTAAGATCACGTAAAGTACTTCGAGGGCTTTTAATCGAGACGTGCCTCATATGACAAAGGTCACGTTCTTGAAATGCACGATTGTGACTATCACAATTTTCGTATCGAGTGTTTTCACTTACTGATTTTGTTTTTACTGATCAATAATTCACCTAACACTGCTTTTACTCGTTTCTACGTAGTTTGACATCTGCTGATGCGTCGAAGAGGTGTTTATGTAATGTGCTATAATTTTGGTTTGTTTCTCTTCGCGGGTCTCTTGTCTGCTACTATCACTAAATTAAGTTTAAAAAATTGTTTTTCCTGTAGTTGCGTGATATATATGTATATTGCCATGTGATAAATACGTTTTCAAAATTTTTTTAAATACTTTTTACACAAAACGCGAAATTTACTAAAACAAGAAAAATATCGTTAACTGAAATAAAACTTTCTTTCATGCAATCTTGCCTTCGCGCACTGTACTTGTATGAACAGTTCAACGAATGGTTTTGGCACTGGCAAAAGCAACAACAACGTTCACGCGCGCGTGCGCAAAACTTCCAACAGAACTTTAGGCATGTCACATTAGGACAAAACAAAGTCTGCATGATAGGTTTATGCAACTAAACAGGTGTTTCTTTACTCGAAGTTATCACACAAGGCCAAAGGAAGAAGGTAACCTGTATATATATTACCAAAGTCACCGGAGTATTTCTTATGTCACCCAAAGATCAGAAATGTTCCTTGCTGGTATGTGAAGAGAGATACCTATTCGGTCAAGAAACGACCAGTGACACTATGTGTTGTATTTTGAAACTGAAAATATAGCGAAAAAACAAAATCATCTAGTGTTAATCAAGAGAAATTCGTCTGAAACGGGAACAGCTCCTAATCTTGGGGTTGTGCGCTAAAATAAGTACTAAGAGAAAAGCATAATTTTTCTTGTTCAGAGAAGAATTCCTAGTCGCTACAAGCATGGCGGTAAAAGTCATTTGAAGGACTCATGTCCAGAAAAGTTAGAATACTAAAATAAAAAAAATAAAAAGAGCATTACCAACAGTAGTCCTCCCAGGCTGCTGTTCCTTAAGCATCTTGGTACACGGCTCTGCAAGCATCAAACGCGATCACCTGGAGCCTGATTCAGGAGCCAACTACGAGGCAAAGGAACTCCTTCTTTGGCCAGAACCATCAGGGATACTTCACCTATTTGTGACAATGAAGAGGAGACGGAAGGCGAGCACGCAATGAAAAATTGCTGGAGTGAGCGGGAAAAGTATATATGTATATAAAAAAAAAAAAAAACCCAAAAATAATATACTTGAGATTAGTCAAGCAAAATGTGTGAAAAGAACCTCCGCTATCTCCATGTTGAAACGAAGTTAAACAGTTTTTCGAAAAAGAAACGATGAAAAGATAGTAGTACTAAATAAACCGAAATAAAAACAACAGTGTGATAATGTGTTGGCCACGAAGGAAATAGGCTCCCATTTTGTTGAGTATCTTGTGATAATCTGCAGTAAAAATATCACGCTTTTGGTTTATGAACTACTACTACGAAATTTTGCGCAAGATGAGGATATTTTTTACCAACTCCGACATCGGAGAAGCTCACAGGTACACTTAGTTTCATCGAATGACAGAAGACAAAAGTTATGGTGCCCTCTGGCCATACTTCTTTTAGTGGTTTCTACCATGTAGCAGATGGGTTACCAGAAATGCTTTTTATGCTTCTTTTTTAACTGAACAATATCATGTTTGAATTATTGTATTTTATGTTGTTTATATATGACCTTTTTTAAATCATTTTAATGCATTCGCTTTGTCACGTCCTTACTCGTTCCCTCGTTTTGCATGAGTTTGTCTTGTTTTAACGCTCATTGTATGTATATACTGCCTCTGTGGTTAATAAAGAACAAAAAATCATCATCATCATCATAATCATCATGTCGCTGTCGTCGTAGTTGTTGTTATTAAGGCGGCATGCTGGCAGAACCATTAGCACGTCGGGCAAAATGTTTAGCGGCATTTTGTCCGTCTTCATGTTATGAGTTCAAATCCATCGAGGTCGATTTTGCTTTTCACCCTTTCAAGATTGATAAAATAAATACTGGGATCAATGGAATTGAGTTTCCCCCGCCACGAAAATTACTGGCGTTGTGCCTTTAGTAGGAATTATTATTATTATTATTGTTGTTGTTGTTTGTTATTGTTGTAGTCGTCGTCGTTGTTAAAAATAGTACCAACAACAAAATTGCTACCACCTCTACCAGTGCTGCCGACAACTGCATGGAGAACAAAAACATTAGCACCACCAACACAAACAACAACGCCAATAAAAGCATCAGAAACTTTAATTCGTATCACCTCTTCACACACACAAGTACTCAGGTACTTGCTAGAAACACACCAGTAAATGTAGTGTCGTGTGCCAAGTTATGTAGGTCAGATACATTATTGTGCCAGGTTTAACTCCTCTTACTAAATTGTAACGAAGTTGCATTGACAGAGTAAACATTAAGATAAATGTAGGCGGTTTAGCATAAACCTTTGCATAGTATAAAGAGTTAGTAGTAGACATGGGAGACAATCACTCAGTGAATAATTTTGTCAGTAGAGCGCATGATCTAAGAGCATGAACAACTTCAAAAATTACCTGACTCCGTAGTGGTACCGTGGGTAGGATTTGTTGGTTTAAAATAAATCCTACAACCATAGCGGTGCTGTAAGCCTGGGCTGCTCGAGATGTAGTATACGAAATTGTACTCTGGTTTCGGTCATTTTAAAAATATTTCTGATTTGTGGATTATGTCGAACAATTGTTGCTACATGTTGGATGGATCTGGATGTAATCTAAGTCTAAAGTGAAGATCGCTGCATCATTGTTCTTCGACAGCGATGAGCAAGAATTATTACCACATTTACTGAATGTTCGACATTTTTGTCAGAAAATATAGATTTAATTTTTTTTTTAAAGTTTCATACAATTTTTCAATATTTTCAATGTTTTGTCATATTTTAAATTTTTTTTACGATGCAACTTTTTCAATTATATCTCCAGTTTATTTTCTTCGAGAAAAATAAGCGGATCTTTTTTTAAAACGGGGGCCACATTTTTCATTAACGAAACACTTTGAAACTTGGAACACTGGTAGAATGTGTCATATAAAACATCTTTTTCTCTTAGTCTTCTTAAAAAAAAAAGAAATCCATAAATTATTTCATGTTAAAGTTGTCGTATTTCTGTAATTTCAACCAATCACTGACGTCCATTCAGCCGATATACATTAAGTGCCGACTACATAAACAAACGATTCTGAAACAATTAACCCTAACCCTAACCCTAACCCTAACCCTAACCCTAGGGTTAGAGTTAGGGTTAGGGTTAGGGTTAGGCTTAGGGTTAGGGTTAAAGCAAATTTAAATGAAAAAAGCAAATAAAACGAAGAATCGTTTGTTTATGTAGTCGGCACTTAATGTATATCGGCTGAGTGGACGTCAGTGATTGGTTGAAATTATCGAAATAAGACAATTTTTTACATGAAATAAATTCGAATACAAAAATATTTTTCTGTTCTATAACACAAAATAGATAAGTATACGAAGTTTGAAAGTCTTTCGGTACCAAAAACACTACGTAAAACATTAATGAAAAATGTGGCCCCCGTTTTAAAAAAGATCCAAATAAGCAAATAAAAACAAGAAACATTGCTTTATTTACTGGGCTTTTTTAGCAGCAGTAAACTTTACATTTTTCTGTTGAATAAGTCTTTTAGCAATATAAATGACACTGTAATGTAAATCATACAATGCTTATATTATGAATAATAAAAAGTTTCATCTATATCATGTCTTTATAAATACAACAAAAAATAAGTCTACAAGTTTATAACTATAACAACTGTCTATTAAAAATAATAGTGAAGGGAAAAAATACGAAAATTAAAAGCGATGGATTTGAAGTGTTGTTAGACAGGACAAAATGGTTGTAGTATTTCTTATTTCTTTATGTTCTGTGTTTATGTCTTACACAGGTCGCTATTTGCCTTTCTTCTTTCCGAACTTTAGAAAATAAATTCAAGCCTTGGACCCGATTTAACACAGTGGGCGAACAGTTGTACAAAACAGCAATCTCGAATTTATGCTCACGCCCAATGCAAAGGAAAGTGAAAATTTAACAGACTTTTCGATAAGAAGATTGTAAATTTTATTGTTACTTGTTTTGTATTTTTTTAAATAAAAATAATTATAAAGAATAAAAAGTTTGCGGTATCAATAAAAAGTTTTAGTTATCTATAGTCCGATGATATTTCGGAATACAATTCCTTCTTCAGATATTCTTAAACAATGCACAGTGCTTCAAGCGAACTACAATACTCTCCTATCAATAATTATAAAAATTACACTTAAGAAAAAGAAGCATGTTTTTGCTTTTGTTTTGTCCGTTTGACGCATGCATTCATGCAAATCTTTCCCGCCAGCTAAGGGTTAATTAACAGCTGATGTGTGCTCATGCTCTGAATTCGTATTGTTGGTACAGCAGATTCCAAATCCCTGTCCGAACTTCAAAGGTGAAGCAAATGAAAGGTTATCGTACATTGCTTTCACATCACTATTATCTATCTAGAACACTTTACATTACTGTCAATACAAAAATGGTGTGAGGAAACAAAACTGGCACTCTGTCGATTACGACGGCGAGAGTACCAAGTGTACTAGTCTACTGGTGAAATTAACGTGCAAGTGACCGAGTACTCCACAGAGATGCGTACCGTTAACGTAGTTCTCTAGGTGATTCAGCATGACACTGAATGTAACAAGGTTGGCCCTTTGAATTAGTTACTACTCATCTTCGCCAGCTGAGTGGACTGGAGCAACGCGAAATAAAGCATTTTGCTCAAGAACACTATGCACCACCGAGTATGGAACTCACGCCCTTATGGTCGTGAGCTGAATACCCTAACCACTTAGCCACTACCAATACAAAGCACGCACACACACACGCCCTCACACACAACCTTTTATTCATTCACACAGACACACAGACTCTAAAGATACTCTGCATTACAAAGGATACTGCAAAGGTATAAAATTTTATTTACAAAGCGTGGCTGTGTGGTAAGAAGATTGCTTCCCAACCACATGGTTTCGGGTTCAGTCCCACTACGTGGCACTTTGGGCAAAGTGTCTTCTACTATAGTCTCGGGCCGACCAAAGCGTTGTGAGTATATTTGGTTGACGGAAATCCGTCATATATATATATATATATATATATATACACTTATCTATCTATCTATCTATCTATACATTTGTGTGTGTGTGTGTATATATATA
>NC_068982.1:131700190-131702436 GCF_001194135.2 Octopus bimaculoides
CATACAGATATAGTATATATTTCATACATATACAATACCTGTATACATTGATAAATGCGGGGCTGGAGGAACAAATTCAAAGTTTGAAATGCTGTGTGGTTTTTAGCGAAATCGGAATAATTTGTTATCATCGAAAAGATTTCCAATAGTTTTTCTATTAATTGAAGCCGCTTTAGTGAAAGGTTACTCTGTAATGTTTGTTGATCACGGAAATACACCTTGAAGGCGCGTGGCTTAGTGGTTAGGGTATTGCTTTCACGATCGTAAGTTCGCGAGATCGTTTCCCGGCGGCGCGTTGTGTCCTTGAGTAAGACATTTTATTTCACATTACTCCAGTTCACTCAGCTGGTAACAATTAGTTGTACCTGTATTTCAAAGAGGCTAGCTTTGTCACATTCTGCGTCACACTGAATATCCCTGAGAACTACGCTAAGGGTAAGCGTATCTGTGGAATTCTCAGCCACTTGCACGTTAATTTCATGAGCAGGCTGTTCTGTTGTTCGCATCATCTGGAACACTCGTCGTCGTAACCGACGGAGTACCAGTTTATCTAGATACCTTAGTTTTGTATCTTAGTATTTATAGCACCCGTTTGTGTGGAACAGAGGAAAGAGAGAGAGAGAGAGAGAGAGAGAGAGAGAGAGAGAAAGACCCTTTTTGTTAACATTTTCTTTGCTTGGAATATTTTCTTTGACCAAATTTCACTTCTACCTATAACAGCAAGTATTATTGTTAACATTTAGGGTAGCTTGGAAGTAACGCTACAACTGTGTCCCCTAATCTGGAACAGTTTCATAGTAATATTACAACCTTGCACCATAAAATTGTAAATGCAATGTAGGAAACTAGTGGAAGCTGGTTTACCTTTTAGTTTTTACTTATTGCGGTTATTGGATTGCAGTCATGCTGGAGCACTCCCTTGGAGAGTTTTAGCCAAACAAATTGATCCTAGTATTGACTTTTTAAATGTGATATTTATTACGAACTGCTTTGTTTACGGGTATTTAAACGAACCAAAACCAGTTGGCAAACGATGTGGGGGAAAAACACAAACACAGACATACAGACACATATACATGTGATAGGTTTCCACAGAAACTCCGTCTACCAGATTTGCTGAAGGCATTAATCGGCCCGGAGCTGTTGTAGAAGACACTTGTTCAAGGTGCCACGCATTGGGACTGAAACCGAAATCAGATGGTTGTAAAGTGATCTTCTTAACCACACAGCCATGCCAATAAATTCTGTCGTCAGCAGACGAAAGGCAACGGGCAACGATACACGACAAGTGAAGCTTCATAACGGCGATAGCCTCACGGCATGACATTTGCTATTTGACATTTGTTGGTCATGCAGAATATTACGTCAGACGATGTCAGGCGGAATCATGGCGGATGTGCAGTGAAGCGAGGAAGATGTAGTCGAATGCTAAGTCTTAAAAATGTTGTTGTTGCTGTTGTTGTTGAATACTCTACTCGAAACGTAGACATTCGGAAAATTGTTGAATAGTTCCAGTGATACGCACACGAGCATGCACAAGCATACATATATACACGCGTATATATACACACTCAAACACATACAAACACAAGCAAACATAATACTCGCACACAACAAATACACATAAATATACGCACAACAAATACACACACATCACACACACATACATCACAGACACATACAAAGATACATACACACACATATACACATGCACACATGCACACACAAACACACGCGCGCGCGCGCAAAATGAGGTGGCAGTGTTACCTTGGGATCATGTGAATGAAAGAGACAGAATTAATCTGGGGACTAATAAATATTCTAATAATATTTTTCACTTAAATATAGAGGGAATTTATCCTGATAATTTCTGTCTCTTTGAATCACGTGATCTCATGGTTAACACCGTAATCTTACAAGCGCTGATAAGAGATACTTAAAAAACATTGCTATTAAACAACTGTCTACAAACAAATTTCGAAACCTTAGGTACCACTAAGTGAGCCAGGAGGCAATATTAGTGAGAACAACAGCAACAACAATATATAGGCGCAGGAGTGGCTGTGTGGTAAGTAGCTTGCTTAACAACCACATGGTTCCAGGTTCAGTCCCATTGCGTGGCACTTTGTGTAAGTGTCTTCTACTATAGCCTCGGGCCGACCAAAGCTTTGTGAGTGGATTTGGTAGACGGAAACTGAAAGAAGCCCGTCGTATATATGTATATATATATATATATATATATATAT
>NC_068982.1:131702580-131704565 GCF_001194135.2 Octopus bimaculoides
TATATATGTATATATATGTGTGTGTGTGTGTGTGTGTGTGTGTGCGTTTGTGTGTCTGTGTTTGTCTCCCCAACATCGTTTGACAACCGAAGTTGGTGTGTTTACGTCCCCGCAACTTCGATAAAAGAAACAGATAGAATAAGTACTAGGCTTACAAAGAATAAGTCCTGGGGTCGATTTGCTCGACAAAAGGCAGTGCTCCAGCATGGCCGCAGCCAAATGACTGAAACAAGTAACAAAGTAAAAGAGTATAGGTATACGTATGTATATATACATATACTTATATATACATATATGTATTATATATATATATATGTGTGTGTTTGTGTCTATGTTTGTTCCCCGCCCCGATGTTCGTGTGTTTACCTCCCTGTAAGTTAGTGGTGCGGCAAAAGAGACCGATAGAATAAGTACCAGGCTTACAAAGAATAAGTTCAGGGGTAGATTTCTTCGACTAAAAGGCGGCGCTTCAGCACGACCACAATCAAAATGACTGAAATAAGTAAAAAAATGAAAGAATAAAAAAGAATATGTATATATATAGAGGGTGCGTAAGGTATTTGAGGACATACCTTTTTAGGTCATTGCTACACTTTTTGTTAACTCTGTATAATCTTTGCTTCAGAAAATAATAATGGCAGACACTCAGCTTACTCAAGAAATGAAGAGGCATGCTGTTATTGGGGTTATAACGGCAGAACATAGCGATATAGAAATATCTCAATTTTTAAAAGTTGTCAGATCTTTCGTCTACAAAGTTTGTAAGGAGTTTGAGACTGAAGATGGAAACGTATCACCAGTATCAAAGCATAAAATGCATTCTAAACACTCTCACATCATCAGAACACCTGAATTTATCCAGCAAGTTCAACAGACCATTGATTACAATTCCAGAAAGTCCATGAGGTCAATTGCAAAAGATCTCCATGTGTCAGAAGGAACAGTCAGAAATGTTGTCCGCGAAAACATCAGATATAAGTCTTATATGATAATGAAAGGTCAATTTGTCAGGAAAAGTAAAAGAAAATCACTACATCAGATTTAAAAGGCTCTTAAACAAATTGAAAAATCCAGCAGAAGATTTGATTTGGTTTTTCTCAAACGAGAAAAACTTCGACCACTATCAAAAAGTTAACAGAAGAAATGACTTATGGCTACGTGCAGACCCTTTTGAAGTTCCAAGTGTTATGCATACAAAATTTCTTTCAACTGTCATGCTTTTAGGGGTAGTCAGCAATGAAGGACATGTGATACCTCATAACTTATTTCCACAAGGTCTTAGAGTTAAGCCTGCCGCCTACATTGAGGTCCTAGAAATAATTGCTACGTCCTGGATAGACACTGTATGCAATATGAAGGCCATATATGTTTCAGTAAGACACTGCACTGTCACACATGGCTTTAGTAACACAGGAATGGATGGTTGAGATTTTTCATGATCACATAGCTCTTGACATTCAGCCACCCGATTCCCCAGATCTCAATCCATTTGACTATTGCATGTGGAGCGTTGTTGAAAGAGAGGTCAATGAACACGCCCATAATACCAAAGATACTTTGAAAGCTGCCATAATCAGAGAAATGACCAAAATGTACCAGGACCACTTGATTCGAGCATGTAGAGCATTTAGATCTCATATAGAAGCCGTTGTTGCAGCTGAAGGTGGCTTTATTGAATAACTTTATAGAAAAGAAGGCTTATTTTTATCCTCATAACAGTTTTTTTATAAACAAAGTTATTATCTGTTATTATATAGTTGTTTTACGCAACCTGTATATATATACACAGGCGCAGGCGTGGCTGTGTGATAAGAAACTTGATTTTCAACCACATGGTTCCGGATTCAGTCCCACTGCGTGGCACCTTGGGCAAGAGTTTTCTACTATAGCCTCGGGCCGACCAAAGCCTTGTGAGTGGATTTGGTAGACGGAAACTGAAAGAAGCTCGTCGTATATATAAATATAAATACACACACACACACACA
>NC_068982.1:131704575-131707401 GCF_001194135.2 Octopus bimaculoides
TATATATATATATATATATATATATATATATATATATCTTAGAAAAAAAATAAGGTACTCAGAGATCTGGATGGTTGTACATTTACAAATTTTTATTAATATGTCACATGTTATTATAAATCATAAATTAGTGCTTGCATCTATTCTAATAGAATTTCCATGTATATGTTTGTGTGTTTGTGTGTCTCTGCTTGTCCCCCCACCATCGCTTGACAACCGATGCTGATTTGTTTACGTCCTCGTAATATAGCAGTTCGGCAAAAGAGACCGATAGAATAAGTACTAGGCTTACAAGGAATAAGTCTTGGTGTCGATTTCTTCGACTAAAGGCGGTGCTCCAGCATGACCACAGTCTATTGGCTGAAGCAAATAAAAGAATATAACGCACGCGCGCGCACACACACACGCGCACGCGAGCACAGATATAGGGGCTGTGATGTTCTACAGAATTTAGATGGCTGAAACTACTCATAAGCAGACGTTCGATTTAATGTGGAAAGAACAAATAAACAAATGACAACCTGAGAAGCATCGATGCTAAATTTACATTTCATCCCGTAAGCGCTTTCGTTTCCAATTCAACTTCGTATGGTTAACTTTAATACCGATAAGTGAGAGTCGAAATCGTGTGACACATGTTTCTGTCCTTTTGTGAGGTTGAAAATATATATCTTGCGTGTCCAACTCTCTTCTTCGACTCAGGGACGGACTTAACTCTCTAGTGAAAAAGGTCTTTGCATTCTTCAGTTTCACTGCATCTTGATTTTTTTTTCTACTCTAGGCACAAGGCCTGAAATTTTATGGGGAGGGGGCCAGTCGATTAGATCGACTCCAGTACGCAGCTGGTACTTAATTTAATCGACTCCGAAAGGGATGAAAGGCAGAGTCGACCTCGGCGGAATTTGAACTCAGAACATTAAGACAGACGAAATACCGCTAAACATTTCGCCCGGCGTGCTAACGTTTCTGCCAGCTCGCCGCCTTTTCATTGCATCTTGATTTCTTGACAAAATCTTTATTTTAAACGTTTCTAGTATCATTGTCTACGTTGAATCGCTGCGCTTGGTTGGGTTGATTTGAAGAAGTGCTTTATTACTCTGGTGGGTAATTCCCTTTTCGTCAAACTTAAATAGGTGTCTTCACAGTCAGACAGATATAGGCAAATGACACTTGTTTTTTAAAAGATATCCGACCACCGACTTCTCTATTTTTCTTTGCTTTAGTCACATAGCATCTAATTAGGCAGCTTGTTGTCGGTCGTTGCTATGACTACAAAACAAATGTTGCCGTGTGGTTTTCATACTTTCTTTAAAGACTATTATATAAAGATACACGCTGCTTGATCGTATATCTTTTAACGAATATAAGGAAACGTGGGCGAAGCTGTCAAATTCCGCAGTTAAGAACCCAATAACTTCTTGCTTTTTTTTGCCTTTTGAAATATTTTCTTTTTGCAGAAGTATTATATTCTCTCTCTCTCTCTCTCTCTCTCTCTCTCTCTCTCTCTCTCTCTCACTCGCTCTCTCTCTCACTTTCTCTCTCTCTCTTTCTTTCTTTCACTCCCTCTATGTCCTCTTTTTCTAATTTTCTCATACTAGGCAGCAGTGCAAGAAACTACACTTGCCGAATTTTCTTTCGTAATTGCAAGTGAAATCCAATGTAAAGATAAATTTCTTAGTTTAGGATCCACATCTATCCCTAGTCCAAAACGATATTGGTTGAAATGGAAATATCGAATAACTGAAAGAAAAAAAAATCACAATCTTTTCAAGATTTCATCTTCCCAAAGTGCATAGCTATGAAATCCTCGTCTAATATGCATTCGGGAGCATGAGATCAAGCAAATGTCTAAACGACTATTATGTCCAGCACTGGATTAACCATTAGGCAAACTAAGCACGTGCCTAGTGCATCAAGGGAAGTGGGGTAACACAGAAATGGTAAATGGTTTACGGCACAAAAAAATTACTTCAAACTTGCTAAAATAATACTCAATGTGATTTGTATGATCGGAAATATAATTTCGATGTGGTCATAATGAGGACCTAATCAAAAACTTTGTAATTAAGAAAAGTAAGAGAAAACTTTTCAAAGTGGAAGTATACAGAACGTTATTTTCCATCTTTCTGTCAGTTTTGTTTCATTTTGGAAAATAAAACTTTATTTTATGGTTTATTATTATTGTTTATATTTTGAAGTAAATATATACTGAAGCATCAGAATCTTTTAAGTGCTTAGGGTCTCTATGGCTGTTAATTCCGCCCTAGTTATGTTCCATGTGAGGCACTTCTCTTGTTTCACATGGGATCTAAAATAGGCATCTAATTACGGCAGAAATCATAATTAGATGATTAAATAACACATAGTTTGATGACTAAAGTACCAAATTGAAATAAACACTGATCAACTAATGCCCTCTCAAATTCTGTTATGAATACCTGTAAATTCATATAAATTTAACTTGCTCATTCCAGTTGCTCAACTTTTTAGGGAAAGGGGTTAATAATATCCCTGTTACAAGCACAGAGTTATTCTTGCATAACCATGTGTTTATAAACTTTGGTAGTTGGACACTGGACAGGATTTATCTATTTATAAATGTTTATTATAAATGTTTTTGCGCTTGTGTATAGTTTTATCGTTGAAAATCGGTGTTTTACTCAAAAGCTAAATTTAACGATTCAGTAAAATTTAGATCGATAAAATACACATTGTGGTCGATATGATTGGTGAAAATCATTGACGGCAGTACCCTAGTATGGCCATAATGCAAAGACGAAAAGTAGTAAAAGAATATTGCCCCACAGGTACTCAATTATATATATA
>NC_068982.1:131707708-131715705 GCF_001194135.2 Octopus bimaculoides
TATATATATATATATATATATATATATATATATATATATATATATATATATTGTATGTAGGTATATATGTTTGTATGTATGTGTGCGTTTGTATATTAGTGCATGTATATATGTATGTTTGTATATATATGTAAGTATTATGTTGGTGTGTATGTTTGTTCGTATATATGCATGCATTTATGTATGTCTACATACATGCAAATATCCATATATCAGCCTTGTGCCCGAAGACTAGAGTTCTATGCTTCACCTGTAATAACATGTGTGTATCGGTGTTTGGTTTTCATAGCAACATCCATCTCCGCATTAATACATTTGCATAATACATCATCTTCGTAGACACCTTCTCCCGAGATAGAATGTTGATATGTGTGCGTGAGTAGATCTTTCATACTTAAGTCATTTAGATAATAGCAGTATACATTTTTTTAAAGGAAGAAATAATGCACACATTGTGAAAATGTATTCTTGTCATCATATCGCCATTGGGTTAGCTAGCTTTCTGTGTATCTAATGTTATAGTTTATCTCATTCACCTCTCTCTATTTATATTATACTGATATCGTTTGGCTTCTTTTGTGTTGTTTCCATTTGTTTTATATTTGATAACTCGGCATATTTTATTAGTTTTAGTAGTTACGTTGAATTCGTTGTTATCTTTAGCTCTCTTCTCCCTTTGCTGCAAGTGAATAGCCGAACGTCGATATAAAAAATAGATATCTGTCAATTTACCTCGTAAAAATTATAATGAAGAAGTTATCACTTACATGTATAAACTACACTGGTAGCATGATACATTGGATTCCATTCGGCTTCATTCAATCATATTGAGTCCTACTTCTATTTCTGTGTGTGTTAATAATACAGTTTAGTGAATATACAGTTACGGTGTAAAGGCTTTTTTTATTAGGGCTCTGACCGTGTTAAGCTAACAAAATACTCGTGGATTATGCAGTAATCCGCCTATTAAGCTAGCGAGCTGTACCTTAAAATAAATAAGAAAATGGATCTCCGTCAGTTTCGACGTTGAGTATTCAGGTGTTTCCATAAACTGAATTGCTCATTCAGTTAGCGTATAATAAGTAACTGAACATTCCACAGATCCGTGTACTCTCGATGTAATTCCCAAAGAACTAGTAGGACAGTGTGTGACATACCTATATCTTAAAATTACAGGTACAATGAATAAAACGGGATTCACACAGCTTCCCTCTACCTGGTTTCACTCATAAGGCTTAGATCGACACGAAATTATGGTAAAAGACACTTGCTACACAGAGAGATCGAGCCCAGAACCGAACGTTTGCGTTGTGAAATTCTTGATTAATTACCCATGTTGTAATCATGTAAGTGATAAATAGGACCACTATTTGAATACAATTTGCCATGCTCAAATAAGAACCTTGATTCTATTAAACGTTGCTAGCAATTAGGTAACAAAACAGTACCGTTGGATTACAAACCAGAATATAAATCAAAAGTGGGAAGAACTAAAAGTGAAGATTATAATTCTTCGAAATCTAAAGTAAAGTTGAATTGAATTTGAAGTGCCAAAATTAATATACGCACATGAAACAACCCAAGACTAAAATACCAGTGTGTATATACGTTTATGTGTATGCAAGCGTAGAACGGCATTAGCTGTAATATTTTGCCCCAGAAAAAACACAAAGCTTTTTGCTCAGAACATCGGTGGATTACGCAGCCCGGTGTTTCGACCTAATTTGGTCGCCTCAGTGATGAGGACCTTCGATGTTTTGAGCTAAGTCAAAAAATGCTTGTTGTGACATGGAAAATCAGCGTACAAAACACTTATTGATTTAAGCAAAACCTATCCAGGCTCAAATTAAATTAATATCGTACTTGAATAGCCTTCCATTAAAATACTGGTGTGGAACGGTTCTAGCTGTGATAGCATTTTATTTTAAATAACTTTGCATCAGAAGCACAGCTTTCATTTTGAACAAATGAACATTCTTTAATGTCTTTTCATCAAAAATACAGTTCCAGTTTTATAAGATAAAACATTCTAAAATATCTTTCCAACAGAAAGACAACTTCAAATAAAAAAAGATATACCTTCATTAATATTTTTCCATCGGAAAGAAAACACTCCGACTTTGAACAATAAAGCCTTATATAATAGCTTTCCATTGGAAACTCAGCTCCAACTTTAAACAATAATGCCTTCTATTATGTAAGCTCATCAGAAACACAAATCCATCTTTACAGAATTCAACCATCTCTTTCCAACGGGATTACGACTTTAAATTTAAGCAATAAAACCTTTTTCAAAATCTTTCCAACAGAAACACAACTCCAAATTTATACAGGAAAACTTATACTATCTTTCCAACGGAAACACTACTCAAACTATAAACGCTAAAACCTTCTATAATATCTTTCCATCAGAATCACTACTCAGAATTTGAACAATAATGCCTTTCATGATATATTTTCATTTGGAACATAATTCCAACTTTAAGCAATAAAACCTACAATATCTCAATCAGAGACACAGATCCAAGTACAAATAATGTAACCTATAATATCAGAAGCAAAATTCTAACTTTAAACAATAAAATCCTCTATACTATGTTTCAATACGAGACACATCTCCTAATTTAAACCATAAAATCTTTTATGATGTAAGTCCATTAGAAACGGAAATCCAGCTTTACAAAAAACACACCATCTGTACTATTTTTTCTCTCGAAACTACAACTCCAAATTTAAAGGACATTTTCTATAATACTTTCCATCGTAAACACCAATCCGACTTTTAAGAGTAAAATATTCTATATATGTCCATCAGCAACAAAACTCTAACTCAAACAATAAACTTTTCTGTCAGAAACTCAGTTCCAACATTTAACAATCATACGTACTATAATATCGATCCAGCGGAAATATAACACCAACTGAAAAATTAAACCTTCTATAATATCATTCTATCAGAAACACAATATCAAATTTACACACAAAAAAGCTACACTAATATCTTTCCACCACAAACACAACTTCAAATTTAAATATAGTACTTTCTGTGTCTTACCATCAGAAAGACAACTCTATATTTGAACGATAAAAGCTTCAATATCTTTCCATTAGAAACAATTCCAAATTTAAACAATAAAACCTGTTAATATCTTTCGATCAGAAACACAACTCCAATTGAAGCAATAGGAGCTTCTATAATATATTACCATCCGCGGCAAATCCCGATTTTAAACAATAAAACGTTCTATACTATAAGTCCATCGGAAACAGGGCTTCGGCCATAAAGAGTAAATTTTATAAAGTCAGAAGACCAACAGCAACTTTAACGAATAATACCTTCAATAGGAATAAATCCATAAAAAACACAATTCTAACTTTACAGTTCATCTATTCTAAGTTTCAATTGCAGTAAGTTCAAATTTAAATAATAAATTCTTCTACAATATTTTTCCATCAGAAACACAACTACAAATTTAGAATCGAACTCTTTTATGATATCTTTTCATGGGAAATATAGATGGCACTCAAAGTAGTAAAACTTTATGTAATATCTGTCTATCGGAAATGCAAATCCAAATTTAAGCAAAAAAAAAAAAAAAAAAAAAAAATCTATAGAATATTTCCATCAAAAGCACCACTTCAATTTTAGATATTAGAATCGTCTATAATGTTGTTCCATGAGGAACTCACCTTTAAATAATAATATTTTCTACAATATCTTTTCGACGGAAATACAACTCCCACTCTCAATAAAAGGCTCTATAAATGTTGTAATATCTATCCAACGGAATCATAACGGCAAATTTAAACGATAAAAGCGTTCTAGAATAGCTTCCCTTCAGTAACTCAACTCCAACTTTAATCACTATGACCTTCCATAATATAATTCCATCCGAAACGCATCTCAAACTTTAAACATTAAAAATTTCTATCATATCTTTCCATCGGAAACAGAACTGCAACTTCAAATAATAAAACGTTGTATAATATCATCCTATCAGAAACTCAATCCCAAATTTAGACAATAAATCCTTCTGTATTTTCTTTTCATCAGAAACACATTTCTATATTTAAACGATAACATTTTCTTTACTATCTTTCCATCATAAACACAACAGCAACTTTAAACAATATCTTACATAGTATCTTTCTATCAGAAACACAACACCAACAATAAAAAATAAATATTCTTAAGCATCTGTCCATCAGAAACCCATTTCTATCTGTCAGTAATATACCCTTCTCTCGTACCTTACAATCGGAAACACAACTCTATCATTAAACAAAAAAACTACTATAACATGTTTCCATCAGAAACCCAACTCCAAACTAAACACTAAAACGTCCTCTGTCTCTCCCTCAAAAGCACGACACAAACTTTAACCATTAAGCCCTTCTATAATATCTTTCCTTCAGAAACACGACTCCTTCTTTTAACAGTGAACATTCTGTAATATGTTTCTATCAGTAGCAAACTCAAAATGTAATTCATAAAACCTGTTACAGAAGTACTATCGTACTATCAAAAGCAAAACTTGAATATTGTACAATGGAATCCTCTGTAATATTCCATGAGAATCGAATCTCCGGTTTTGAACTATAAATCCCTCTATGATATCTTTCCATAAGAAACACAAATCCAACTTTAAACATTATAACCAACTATAATTATAATAACCTTTTATCAGAAACACAATTCCAAATTTAAACAATAAGATCTTTAAGATCCTTCTATCAGATATAAATCTCTAGCTTTGAGTAATAAACTTTTATCTTTCCATTAGAACTCCCCCAACAGCCTAACTGTCATTCAGCATAGTTCCGTTTCCCCCAGAAAACACATACCAGTGACTATGTAAAGCCAGTATGAATCCAAATGTACTGCAGTCCGAGGAAGTCTAGCAGTCCTAAACTTCAAAGTCGTTGTCACCACTTTTCCTGTGAAAGTGTAACCATACAAATATGATGTAGGACATTATGAAAGAAAAGGAAATAGATATTGAGGATGTACCAGTCTCCATATTCTCGATCATTATAATTATTGCATATATACAGAGAAAGAGAGAGAGGGGGGACAGAAAGACAGAGGGAGTGTGAGAAATAGATATATATATATACATATACAGACGGGCGTGTGTGTGCGTGTGCGTATGTGTGTTTGGAAAGAAAGTCTTGTTGCACTTCAATCTGTGTACGAAACAAACGTCTCTATTGCCATAATTGATATATTTAATCAAGATAATATTTCCCTTCATTATTAATAACATATTCCTAACTATTTGTCAAATTGTTGATGCCTGAACGCGAAAGTCGTTAGGTTTTGACGCAGCGAAACACACTCAATGTCATTTTTAACCTTTTCACAATCAATAAACAGTTTCCCCTCTAAATGACGTTGTGATGATCTGCTTCCATTGCTGAAGAACCTCTTTTGAATTCATGCAGCATGCAGTAACTTATGTGGGTATGATCTAAAACTCATTTTAAAAGGGTAAAGTCTATACGAAATTAACCTCACTGATATAAAGCAATCTATAAAGAAAGACGAAAACATCTGAATGCAAAGATTATTATTAATTTTACTATGAGTGTTGAAAAAAATACTCTCAGTTTCTTTTGTTGTTACTTTTGTTCTACCCGAGTGATACCAGTCATTGATTCATTCAGTTCACACATGACATTTTGTGTGTCCTCAAAAGGAGAAAAAAAACTACAAATTTTTTGTGACAAACCTACAATTAAATGATTAGTCGTAAATCCATCGTAGATACACATTTTAGTCTCTGAAACTAGAATTACTGAAATATGCATCAACACTTGAAACTTGGTCTAGGAAATAAATTTAAATTGATATAAGCTGTGAAAATATTAAACTTTATATAAAGTTTCTTTGAAATTAATGCATCATATTTTACTTGGTTTTGTTAGAACCTGGTGGTTTACTGACTGAAAATTTATGCGTTTCGAGTGCAATGACAAAGGTACTCAAATCCATTTGAATGCAAATAAGAACTTTAGTGGAAGGAATTTTCTGGTGTGGCAGCAAGAATACAGATCAGAGATCTTAAACGGTAATTATTCCTTGTTGAAAAATTATCCCATCTCAACTGAGTTGCCTCAGATAAAATGTGTAACAAAAAAGAAAAGAAAGGAAGAATGAATAAAAAAAGAAGAAAGAAAACGTCTTCAGTAGTGCTTCAACAAGCTAAGGAAATGTGTTTTATTTCTTTTGTTCGTCATAATTTTTTTTCTTTTGCAGATCAGACATGAGTGAAAAGTTGTCACAAACTATTAACAAAGTAATGCTTTATGTTCAAGAACTTATAAAATACTAATGCTTTAAACGTGGCTACTTCCTAGTTTCTGATTCTAAAATATATACCTACACACACACACACACACACGCACACGCACATTTTGTATGTATGTATGTATGTATGTATGTATGTATGTATGTATTTAAAAGGGATAGGTTGGCAGTTACTTTGAAGTTTCCGCCGTGTGACCTTCATCGAACTATAAATTACTTTGGGTTTCCATTTTACGTGAAATTTTGTGGTTTACACAGACATTTCAAAAGTAAATAGCAAAGCATCAGTTTTGAAATATTTGTTTCTCCTTTATTCCTTGGATATTTGCTGGTCGGATGAGAAATTTTCTAGCTGTTTTGCCATAGAAGCCAGGTTGATGGAGGTGGGGGAATGCCTCATAAGGATTGGTCGATTCATGCAGAGTTGCTCTGCAACAGCAGCAGCATTGCAACGGGGATTATGTTCCACAATCCGCTTGAGAGCATTATGACACCTGCCGGGAGGCTCAGGTCGACCTGTGCGGGATGCAGTCGATTCTTTTGCTTTGTATAATCATTCGGTTGATTGTAGCAAGAGAAAACCCAAGGTCTTGTGCAATCTTTCGCTTGCTAAGTCCACCCTAATTCCAACCCACAATACGCCCGCCTTGGGAATCAAACAACTCTTTTGCTTCTGGTGTATGTGACGTGGCTACTTGATTTTAACATTTAATATACGTACTGTAATCTGAAATGCAAAATAATTATACGGAGTATGATCAATAAGTATCCGGATTGTTGTCTTAGTAACGAAGCTAAAGCATGCAGAGTAAAGCTGCTTGACACAAACTGACCTTGAACTCTGCTGTGTATGCGCACTGCGTTTTAACGCTCTAGCTCACTACCGCTGTTTACAACAGTGCTTGGAAGTAACGTGTGTAATGTGTGATCATCGCATTGACCATGACGGACGAAGCTGAGCTGAGAATCTGCATAAAATTTTGCCAAACGCTTGGCGATACCTGCTCAGAAGCCTAGCAAGGTTTTCAAAAAGTTTTCACTGTTCTCGACACAATCAATGAAATCTTGTACAACTGAAACCCGAGTGTTTTTTGATTAGTTTAAAACAGTTTTGGCACAAACTTGGCAGACACGCGTCTCATACCCGAATCTTCAGTGATAATGGACTGAACTGTAACTAACCTGCACATAACCTGATAGCTCATAAATGGTGATTAGACTATTTCCCCTCACAGCTGCACGCACATCTGCGATGTTTTTCTTAGTTCTGTTGGTTGCGGGTCTCCAAAAACGTTTGTCAATATCGACATTTTTTCGATCACTCGTACACTTGTGTGTGGCTCATACATTCCTCTCCATACACTTTCTGCGGGCCTCTGAGCTGGTATTGCCCTGACAACTTTTTCTGTCAAGGCCAATGCGACGATTACACGTTACACACGTTACTTTCAAGCACTGTTGTAAGCAGGAAAAGTGAGCTAGAACGTTAAAACTTAGTGTGCACGCATAGCAGAGGTCAAGGTTACTCTGTACCAAGCAGTTTTACTTTGCATTTTTTAGCTTCGTTACTATGGCAATAGTCCGGATACTTATTAATCAGACCTCGTACATTAACATGTCTGAAGTTCCAGGTAGTGTCCTCAGAAATAAAACTGTATAATGAAAGGCATCTATTTAATTTCAAGAA
>NC_068982.1:131716995-131728532 GCF_001194135.2 Octopus bimaculoides
ATATATGTATATTCATTATTCAAAAGAATTCCAACTTTGTCTTTATGTTTTATTTATATTCTTATAATATTAATGTAGGATATAGAATATATAGTATATATAGTAAAATTAAATGAAGTATTGATTGTCTTATTGAATAAATGAAATATTGTATATTAAATATTAAATATTAAAGGACTAGTATACGTTCTTGCATTTTAGCAGTCTTCAAGGTCCCATGTTTTGACAGGAATATTTCTTTTGATATATATATATATATATATATATTATGCAGATTTGCATGATGTAACTCATTGGCTGCCAATGAAAAAATTATATTAACACGAAATAACAATACTCACATTTTCATAAAGCCAGTACTTAAAAAATTCTCATATTTTTTTAATATAGCATTTAAGGTAAGCCTTGAAAATAAATCACTGAATTTGACTTATCTCTGAAATTTAACCTTACGCCCCTATATCCGTATATATGTTTCAATGAACCCTAGCAATTGCTTAGCATCAACTGTTAATTTCCAACACAAAATATGACCTAGCTAGCAAAAGCCACCTGTCTTGATTCAGCATAGTTTCAACACAAACTACTGAATGTGACATGCTTGTTATCTATCGATCAATTGTCTCCTATACAAATCTAACCTTTAACGCCTGTATATACATAAATGTTGAAAGGAACCCTAAGAATAACACGTAAACAATCAATAATTCGAAACGTTATATGTAACTTATTTAGTAGGAACCTTCCACATAGTTTAACAAAGCTTTTAACTAACATACACCTAAACAAAAACTAGAGTAAATTTTTTTATCCCACTTTCATTCCACCATCTTCCCTCTTTACGCATTTCCTTTCTCAGGTCTCTACTCTTTTGTGTTCCGCTTCCTTTCTTTATCGTGCTGCTCTGTTTTTTTCTCCCCACAAACTTTTTTCATCGTCTAGGCAATTAAATCATCTCTAAATGTATTTCTTTATATACCACAAAAATATACTATTACACCACACCTACTTTGCAGTTAAATTACTCCTCCATTAGGATGAACCTCCAAAATTAGATTAAAAAACAAATTAAGTTATAGTCCAATGAACGCTACATAGGCAGAACTTCGAAGTAACTGCCAATTTTTTCCTTGTAAAAATAAACGAATATGTTACTCTACTGGAAGGTATTAGTCCTTAAATTTAATGTTTGCTCTTAATGTTTGTAACTATACATAAAAATAGACATTAATATGTTTGAATATATGTATAATATATATATATATATACGCTGTTACGGTTGAATAGTAAAGGAATAAATATTCCATCTTTAGTATTTTAAGGTAACTGTTTTCCACAACAAATGTACAGGGTGATTCAAAAGTCTCCATGTATCAACAACAACAGGTATTACCAGAAATGCTATTACGAGTTCACAATGAGTGGGGTAAACGTATTGCGATGTGTATTCAAAACAATGGTAACCATATAAAGCCTGTTAAATAAATAAAAAATGTTCTTATAACCTGTTTATTATAAAAGAATAAATTGTTCCTATGTATGGCGACTTTTGAATCACCCTGTATTATATATTAAAGAACAACTTTAAAATACGTATGTTTCAAGCTATTCACGATAAAACTGAATATAAAAGCATGGACCACTGGATGATAGGGATTTTTATTTATTTCTATAGCTGACGATAGAAGCTGCATCAAGTTTTAAAGGAACCAAATTAAAAGGGTTATGATTAGTTTATTGATTGCATAACATCGAACTCACACCTTGATTTTCACTCGATATATAACAGTATTTTCAAATTTTAGCACAAGGCCAGCAATTTGGTGGGAGGGAATGAGTCGATTACATCGACCCCAGTGTTCAACTAGTACTTATTTTATCGACTCCGAAGGGAGGAAAAGCAAAGTCAACCTCGGTGGCATTTGAACTCAGAACGTAAAGCCAGAAGAAATGCCGCTAAACATTTTCCCCACCGTGGTAACTATTCTTCCAGCTCACCGCCTTCATTCGATAAATAATAATGATTGGGTTCAGACCACTTCCAGAAATTTTAGATTTTAATCCATTCTATGTTACTTAAGTAAATACAAATAGTATTCTCAGAATCGAGAACTGGCGTTTCATCAGTAAGCAGTCGTAACTCCGAAATGATTGGTGATTTTTTTTTTACATTTGTACAATATCTCAAATCACCAGCGAATGAGAAATGAGATTGCATAACATTGTCTTCTATGAATAAAAGTTAAAAGTGTTACGAAAACTTTTTATGGAAATTTTGTGTCTAAACAAGGGCTTAGATATTTAACTTCTTCTAAGTCGGCTTCTATGGTTATATTATTCACTATTAGTGTTGAATTCGCTTTCATTTCACATTTATCACTTGGGGTGGAATGAGTTCCTTCAAGGATGACTCTTATTAACAGCGTGAGGATTCTATACGATTTCTACATGAGTGCCTAGCTAAACGCAAAACTTTCGGCAAACTGTTTCTTACGGTTTCTTCATAGTTTAAATGCTCAAGTTCTCTAAGATATTGTACAAATGTATGTCTATCGATATTGTAACATAATCAGCTTCCCTATCACTCTCAATATGATCAATAGAATTCCAGATTGGCTCTCCTGGTTGGATCATTGTTTTACTGGTGATGAAATTATATGCAGGCTTTTGATTTAACATCCTAGATTAAGAAGCAAAGAGGTAAACTCACAGTGAGACAAACCTTCCCACGATAAGCTATCAAACTTCAATTGGCCATGTCGGAAGCTCAACTTGAATGTCACAATGTCATTTATCTCTTCACGCCTGCACACACAAACATGCACACGCATGCACGCACACACTCACACACGCATACACACATATGCACATACACACACACACGCATATACACACATATACATGTATAAATGCATATATACACACATCTTTCTCTCAGTCTCTGTATAGGCGGGGGTGCAAGCTGTATCTCGCTTGACAAAAGACAAAGTATTGTGAAAGTAATAGAAATGAGTGAGCACAACGAGACTCTTCCAAAAATTCCTTGCATTGAACAAAACTTAAGGAAATTATATAGAAGTTATCCAAAGGAAATCATTCATCAGAATTGCGTTGACAACTACAATCAGTTGGCAACCTTGATGAAATAACAATATATAATAATCAATGAAATTTGTAAAGCATTTGAAAACATTTTTTTTTTTTACCAGCAATGAATTCAATTACAGTTTAAATGTATTGACAAAGAAATGAACAAAGCTGATTGCTGAGAAGAGAATATTAATAAGAACATCGACGAGAATGAGTGGAGAGAAGAGAATATGCGGTAAACATTTGTTCAGCTCAAGTGAGACTTGAAGATATCACTGTCAAAGATGAAATAGAAGAACTTATTGTGAGAAGCATTGTGTTGAAAAACATTTACGGCGTGTGTATGTCTATCAGAAAGAGGTACACATATGGAGGAAGGCAGAGAGAGAGAGAGAGAGAGAGAGAGAGAGAGAGAGAGAGAGAGAGAGAGAGAGAGAGAGAGGGAGAGAAAGAGATGGGGAGAGAGAAACTGAAATATTGTGTTTTAGTTTGCATAACGTAGTTGAATATTTGTGAGTATTATCAACGCTACTTTTAAAATGATTTGTTACTTATGTGTTCCTATTCTCGTTTATTTTATTTTCCTCGTTCTTAACTCCCGAATTTCTGTTCGCCTTCTTTTTCTTCTTCTCTTTATTTTCTCTGTTGTGACACTAATATTGTAATTACCACCCAAATACGTACGGAAAAATTGTTAAAGTAGGTGATCTTCTTTTCTTCTTCCTTTCTTTCCCACTAGAACGGCGACTTTAAGAGAGTGTTACATAAATGCACGTAACCAGAAGCACTTGCTCAATGATCTCAAATCACTAGCTATGGATGTGATAGTCATCAGCAAGACCAGGATTTCCGACACACGTTCTATGACGCCTATTTTTGATGACTTTGAGATCTATGCATCTCTGTGCTGACCTGGAGTGGAAGAGGAAGAGTCTGCGTTGTTTCAGAAAATCTTAGCTCTCGAGATACGGCCAATTTTCTTGAATCCGGGCGTTAAGTTGGTGGCCCTGGATATAAAAGGTAGCGAAGGGTGTATCTTCAGCTGTCTACGCCCCGATAGCGCAACCAGATTTCATTACTCATTTGAAGGTTTTTCTTGAAACGTCTTGCTCTTTAGTGTTAATGGAAGATTGGAACGCCATGCTGGGTGCACGTTTAAGTTGTGTGGGAATAGCTTAATAGGAGAGATAAGTGCAGAAGCCTCGCGAACCTGCTCAGAGGTTTCCGACTATTTGAAAGATTGCAACCGAATTTCTTGAATGTGAAGGAGGTTTGAGTCAAGGAGATTTGAGCTCTGAAAATAATGTTAAGACTAAATTAAACTTTACATAGAATTTAGTCAGGTCTCTATCAATATTTATCATTCTTTTAAAGGGAGGAACACTATATAGTCAATATTTATCCTCTCAAAAGTAGAAGAGTTCAGAAATAATACAGTGCTTCAATAACTCTTTAAAAATCTTGGAAAGCCTCTACACTTTAGATAAAATTAAAAACGCTCCATGTCCAAACGCGTCGTTTTCTTTGGTGAGTGGGGAGCAGATACCATTGCTGGCAGGACTCAGACTGGCTGTTATATCTTTTACCTTTTAGTTGTTTCAGTCATGAGACTGCAGCCATGCTGGAGCACATTGTTTGTTTTGTCATCGCGTTCGTTAGCATTTTCATCAATACTAACTACTATGAAAAGGTGGCGAGCTGGCAGAAACGTTAGCACGCCGGGCGAAATGCTTAGCGCTATTTCGTCTGCCATTACGTTCTGAGTTCAAATTCCGCCGAGGTCGACTTTGCCTTTCATCCTTTCCGGATCGATAAATTAAGTACCAGTTACGCGCTGGGGTCGATGTAATCGACTTAAACCCTTTGTTCTTGTTTGTCCCCTCTATGTTTAGCCCCTTGTGGGCAATAAAGAAATAACTAACTACTATGATGCTGTTTTATGACAGAACTATATATACCTTATATTGTTTAGGGTTAGGGTTAGGGTTAGAGTTATTCACACATTCTAAATTCAAATCCAGCGAAGATTGACTTTATAAATCGGATCGATAAAATAAGTACCAGTAATGTATAGAAATCGATTTAGTTGACTCTACTTCTCCAAACTTATAGGATTGTATTTATGCTGGAAATGTCTGGTGTTTCTTTCTATTTATTTCTCAGTTTAACATCACCACCTGATCTCCGGGTACCTTTAGCAAAACCCGCTCCGTTGCAGCCATTAGGGTCAGATCTCCTGTTTGTAAATACTTTTCTTTCTCCATCTCCACAAGTCTCGGAGACCCTGTAACGGGTTATGAGCACAACCTTCTATTTTTAACTAGAATATTTAAAAATAACACTTCGGTTTTCATAAGATAAAACTTGCTCCCTGTTATCTTGTTATTTTATTAATCAATAAACTTTCAAAGATCCCGTCATCTTTTAATTCTAACAGATAGATTAAAACCTGTGACTTTAAGTGTCATCATAAGAAGAACCAGACTATTTGACTTCTATTTGATGCTTTTACTTCGTTATATTTCAATCAGCATATTTTCACATCATCCTCAGAAATTTTCATGTTACATACACATTTACCATTTAAGATTGAACTCATATCGTTTTGTAAATCATCAGCTTTTACCGTTGATGTTGATGTGAAACCTGACCAGATCAGTTTTCTTTCTAAGGGCATTAGAAACAACGTGAAATAAAACGGATTAAATACTGAAATTGAGTTTCAGACACGGCTCTTCGAAAGGTTACTTGAAATGTTTGTGGAAATATACTGAACTCCAGTAATTGAAATAAATGGAAAGAAGCCACAAGACTATAAATTAAAATCTTCATGAGTTACAATAGCGGTAATTATCCATTATATTGTATCGATATATTGCAATTAAAGTCAAACCTTTGGCTTCGTTATGCAATTAAAGTACGTTAAGATTTCTAGCCCTACTAAATAATGTGCAACGATCTACAATGATTCTAACAGTTGATTAACACGTACTTACTTTAGGTTACTCAGAAGAATAAGTGCAACGGTCGTGGTCATATTTTGTTAAACTTCCAAGACTGAAAAGGAGCAAGAAACTACGATGGTGTTGTTTAATAGAACAGAGATTAAGCACACAGGCAAAGAACTAGAACATTCTGTCAGGTGAGCTTCCACGGTTTCTATTGATTAAATTTTGTTCGCAAGGGTTGTACGAAGCTATGGCTGAAAACAATTTGTCAAAGTGCAATGGGATCAAACCTGGAACCACGCGATTTCAAAACAAACTAATTAGTTACACTGACATAAAAAAAAACTCACTGATATGTTGCCCTTGGTTACATACGTCGCATAATTAAACGTAAAAATAAAAAAAAAACAACAAATAAGTACAATATCTATTTTCTTTCTTTTTTTTCTAAGTCCTCTCCACACACTATTTCTACTTCATTTGTGAGCTGATTTGCTATGTAAACTGATATTTTCAAAAGAATATACCTCAAAAATTCCATTGATGACCCAGATCAGATTTCAAAATATAAGGTAGCAATTACCGTTTATTAATGAACCAAATGGTATTTCCAGCGATGAAAGCAACCCAAAATGTTTAGAAAATTTTCGGAAAACAACGGATATTGAATTCAGTGACAAATTGTTTTTAATTTAGGTACGAGGCCAGTAGTTTTGAAAGGAGAGGGTTAATTGATTACATCAACCCAAGGACCAGACTTGCACATTTTCGTTTACTTATTTTATCAACCCCGGCAGGATAAAAGACAAAGTTGACCTCAGAGGGATTTGAATTCAGAACTGATGCTGCTAAAGATTTTCTCCGACGTCTTTGCATTCAGCGATGATATAGAGTCATGGCAAAACTGGGGTTCGCAGGACTTTCTGAATGGCGCACCCAACGAAAAATAACCTTTAATTTTTTCAGTAATGCGTTGCACCTGATAATATGTCATGTCTCGAAAAAGATTCCCCGTACCTGACCCATGCCTGGAATACATTCTTATTTCTTTACTACCCACAAGGGGCTACACAAAGAGGGAACACACAAGGACAGTCAAACGGATTAAGTCGATTACATCGACTCCAGTGCGTAACTGGTACTTATTTAATTGACCCCAAAAGGATGAAAGGCAAAGTCGACCTCGGCGGAATTTGAACTCAGAACGTAAAGACGGACGAAATACTGCTAAGCATTTCGCCCGGCGTGCTAACGTTTCTGCCAGCTCGCCGCCTTAATACATTCTACCTGGAATACATTATGTTCCATAGAATGCCTTTCATTTCCGCTGTAAAAGCTTTCTTTAACGCTCAAATTGAGCTGAATCTAGGAATGTAAATTTCATTGTAACCAATGATACCAGATCCAAAGCATTGCTGTTATTTTATCTTTATTATTAATTGATAAGTCATAATTATCTATACACAGAAACGAATAACAAAAATATAAAATACCTTTTTATAAATTTCTTTTTATTTCTTCATGATTTCGTTCTTGAGCCAAGTTGGAATTAGTTCTGACACATGTGTGTTGCTATAAAGACTCTTTTGTGCGTTCTTTTCTTTCAATTATTCTGAACTGTTCACAATGATAATCGGGTCCAGCTGAAAAAATCATATGATTTCAGATTCATGAAATTCTCGGCTGTTTAACAAACAATTCCAGCAATGGAAGCAACATAAAATAATGTTTTTGTTATTACTGTTTTTTGCTATTTGTTCTAAGCATTTTCTTTTACTTATGTTTCATTTGATTCTTTCATTCTGGGATTATGCGGCAGTAATATGTATCCTCGCCCTTTCCATCAGCTGTCATACAATTGAGGAGGATTACAGATGTTCTTATGAACAACAACAAAAAAAAACACCACAACCCACATTTCAAAGTGAATGTGTCCTTGTAACATATACCATATTAGTTGTTTTTGGTACCTCAGTAGCCGTGAGCAGGCTTAGATATGCGCTCTGTCTCCACAATGTTGATCCAGCGGAAAATCCAGGATGTGATTGCTGGAGGGAGACATTACTGGAGTATCGTGAAATTAAGTGCTTTGGTCTAGGACAGAACGTGATACCCGACCCAGGAATCGAACCTATGACTTTATAGTCTTGAGACTATCACCTTAATCATTAGGCCACGCGTCTTTACAATAACTTCTGACACTTAACTGAAAACATCAGATATAGGGATGACTTTCAGCTACCTTCATTGAACCATTACAAGAACTTCAAAAGGCGGGGAGCTGGCAGAATCGTTAGCACGCCGGACGAAGTGCCTAGCAGTATTTCGCCCGTAGCTACGTTCTGTGTTCAAATTCCGCCGAGGTCGACTTTGTCTTTCATTCTCTCGGGGTCGATAAATTAAGTACCAGTTGCGTATTGGGGTCGATCAAATCGACTGGATCCCTCCCCGCAAATTTCAGGCCTTGTGCCTATAGTAGAAAGGATTACAAAGATATACAGCAATCACCCCAAAACATTATGTAATTATACAATGCTCCCACTCTTTACAGTGACGAGCTTCACCATTATAGTGGTGATAGCTTGGTGGCACCTGAACAGAAACATTCAGAGTCATGTATCTGGGTCATTTACAGAACTTAAGCACTTCTCGGGTTATAGTATGATTGACTATTGGCTCAGTCAACTGCGATTTGGCGAGTAAGAACAGTTGCATAAATTAGCGTTGAATGAGGCAAAAATATCTGTGTTTGCTTCTGGTTTCATATAAGCAACAAAACAGAACACTGTCTCAGATTAGATGGATTCCTTATTTGTTGTCTGTTTATATTACGTGCCTCTGTGAATCTGTTCAGAATAAAACAGTCAGCTGAGAATCGAATAGATAACCTACTTTAGCGCCAGCTTGTATGGATTGTTGATGACTGCGGAAATTTAGTGAACACACACAAACACATGCATGCTCACACACAGACAGATTGGAGTCAGAATATTATATAGATATATGTATATATATGTGTGTGTGTGTGCATGTCAGGTTTGTACGTATGTGTTTATAATCTGTGCGTTAGCTATATTCTTTTGAAAATATGGCATTATTCCATTAATAAATTATTAGACGTATTACTTCAAGAGTAAAAAGTATTGGCATTTATAACGTCCATGACGTTCTCAAAAGCATAATGGAATGAATGAAGTAGAGAGCTAAACAGTTACAATCAGAATCGAACCTAAATCAGTAAATCAAGTCCTATCCCTGCTCTACAGCATTCATTATTATGCGTTAATACCTACCTACATGTATGTATGTATGTGTGTATGTATGTATGTGTGTATGTATGTATGTATGTATGTATGTATGTATGTATGTATAAACCAAAAAAAAGAGATATAAAGACTTGCTGAAGGTTTCCTTGAGAGATGCCAACATCTCTCCTAACACATGGGAAAGCATAGCTATTGACCGTGGTAGGTGGAGAAGGATTGTACATGAGGGGACAACTACTTTTGAGAAATCACGAATTGCACATGAGAAATTAAGGAAGGATGTCAGGAAGGGCATTGTTGTTGCGCTTCCAGATGGTAAGGGTCTTCCTATGACACTGACATGCAGTGTCTGTGCAAGACCGTGCCTCAGTAAAGCTGGGCTTATGAGTCATCTTCGTAGTCATAAAGCAAGACCGATGATTGACTACCAGGCCGCTGGTGATGATGCTACACACCATACTAGTCATGTCTGTCGGGCATGTGGAAGGGAGTGTGATTCAGCAGGAGGACTTAAATGACACGCAAAAGTACATGTAGCCCAATTACAACAACAGCCAGCTATTGCCAGAAAAGGTTTTGGATGCCATGGGCTAAAAAGTCACATTCGATCACAGCACCGTTAAGTTAAGCTTCGTGCAATGGCCATACTCGATAACGAGGGGGCAGCCATCATGTATGTATGTATGTATGTATGTATGTATGTATGTATGTATGTATGTATGTATGAATGTATGCATGTATTATGTATGTGTGTGTGCTTGTGTGTATGAGTGTGTGTATACATCTGAGGGCGATTGGCCAAGTAGGGTGTTGCGCACATGTTTGTGTGTGAGCGCGTGTGTGTAAATAGACACATATGCGTGCGCACGCATGCGCCATACATACGTGCATACATACGTGCATACAAATAAACAGACAGATTGATAAATATATATACGAGCGTGAGTCAAAGTAATGTCAACAAAAATTGCTCTACCTTGACTCACCATCGTATATCTATCAATCCTGCCGTTTACATGTAGGTATGCACGTATGTATGTCGGTGCATGCGTACGCACGCATGCGTGCTTTTTCGTACACACAGGCACACATATACTCGCACACACCTGCGCGCGCGCTTGTACAGGGTGCTCAAAAAGTCTCTCCGCAGTGAATTTTTTTTCTCATCCTGTGCATATTCTTTTGTAGTCTTATACCATCTTATAAATATTTATGTTGCAATGAAGTACTTACTGCGGAGAGACTTTCTGAACACCCTGTATAACGGAAAAGCATATTCATAACACAAACACGAAGCCACGTGTATTGCAGAAGAGGTATGGTCGATTTGATCGGTTTCTGTACTTCACTGTTATATATCTTATTGAAGAATTCAAAAGTTCACCTCTGATCTAAACTCAGAAAGTAAAGAGATTTGGTCAAATACTGTAACATATTTTGTCTGTAGCGGTATTTGCTTGTACACTGCCATGATGATATATATTTGGGTATATGTGTGTGTGTGTGTGTGTGTGTGTGTGTGTGTGTGTGTGTGTGTGTGTGTGTGTGTGTGTGTGTGTGTGTGTGTGTGTGTGTGTGTGTATCCGACGGGTCTCTACAGTTTTCATCTTTTAAATTCCATTCATGAAGTATTAAATATTAATCAACATAAGGCTGCAAAAGAGGACACTTGCCCATTGTGCAGCGTATCGGGAACGACTGCGTACGTAAGCGCAGAAACATCTGTGTAGTTAAGAAGTTTTCTTCTCAGCCATGCCGTTCCAGATTCGTTCCCGATACGTTGCACAATGAGCAAGTGTTTTCTTTTGCAGCCGTGAGTTGATTAATATGTAATACTTCTCGAATGGAAGTTAGAAAGCAAAAAACGGCAGGAATCTCAGGTATGTATGTATGTATGTATATATTGAAGACTATTGAAGGGGGTTGAAAGAAGCAACGAAAATTTTAGAAAAAGTAAATAAGTAAATCAGTGCAAATCGAACCGGTGAGTGTGTTGATTAATAAGACATTAAAACAGAATGGCTCTCCCCAGACACAATATATTATGTGTGTGTGTGTGTGTGTGTGTGTGTGTGTGTGTATGTGTGTGTGTGTGTGTGTGTGTGAGTGTGTGTTATTGTTCAGTTTTATTTCAAGATTTCTTACCAATAGAGAAAGAGCTGGTTTCTAACCTAGATCCAAGCTATCCAAAACCTAAATATTTATAAGATGAGAAAAAGAAAAAAACGGAACC
>NC_068982.1:131729106-131730200 GCF_001194135.2 Octopus bimaculoides
TATATATATATATATGTGTGTGTGTGTGTATATATAGAGAGAGAGAGAGAAAGAGAAAGAAAGAAAGAAAGAAAGAAAGAAAGAATGAAAGAAAGAAAGAAATAAAGAAAGAAAGAAAGAGAGATTGATAGATAGATAAGTTCTCATATGCATATACATATGCGTTCTTATATCTATCTATCGATCTATATATATACATGCATACACATATACATTCATATATTGTGGATGCATGTATGTATGTATACGCAAATGCGTTCTTCCTTTCTCTTTCTCCTTCTACCTTTCTTATTTTACCCATCTCTCCCTCTATTTCTCTCTCTCTCGTTTTCCTCTCCTCTCTCTTTCTCTCTCTCTCTCACTCACATACGCGCGTGCGTGCGTGCATACAATCGTATTAACACATTCATAAACAAATAACTAACGTAAGCCTACTCAAGGTGTGTGGTTGGCTCGTACTCTTTGCAGACCCCAGAAGTATCTTTTCCACCCAATGTACAAAGATTAGAGATTCGACTTTTAGCAAGGTACCGATTCAATGAAAACACAAACTATATACTATTTCTACTTAATAAAACAACTATCTCATTATTCTCTATATTTTTTTCTGCTTTTGTTTATTTTTTTCGATGAATGAGCGTCTAGAAAATAATTTGTTGAAATTCAGAGAGCTGGAGTGGAAGCTTTGATGGAGCGAAAAGCTGAAGGAGGGAAGGAAAGATAAAAATAAATCAAGTGTGTTGAGTCTTTAGTCGTGTACGGATTGGTTCTGCTTAACTAAAACGTGAAAGTATTGAAGAGATAACATAGCCAGGATAAAGCCTCGATTCGTACTGAGAAAGTTTAAACTTACAAATCACAGTTCTTCGCAATCTTGAAGATAAGGATTCGAGGAGAAATTACATTTAAACAAACAGATTCATTGTTGTTTGCAAGGAAGAAAGAAACTTTCTTTTATTTTACCAAACACAACAAATCACTCCCACCACCACCACCACCGCCGCCGCCGCCACCACCACCAAAATCTTCTTCCTCATTACCGTCATCATCATTATCATCATCATCACCTTCATTATAACATTATCGGCGTCGTC
>NC_068982.1:131730354-131740252 GCF_001194135.2 Octopus bimaculoides
GTCATCATCATTATCATCATCATCACCTTCATTATAACATTATCGGCGTCGTCATCGTCATTATCGCGGACATCATCATTGTCATCCCTATCATTATCATTGCCACTATTATCATCCTCCTCATCATTATTATTGTCATCATCATCATCATTATTGTTGTCGTCATCGTCATCATCATCATCATCATCATCATCATCATCATCACAATCATCATCATCATCATCATCATCATCATCATCATCATTATTAACAAAACAGTTTAAGTCGCCGGACAAACTGCAGCAATTGTTTTGAGGTTAGCGGGGTATGTTCTTTTGTTCCACTCCTGCCACTGACAAATTTACTGCACTTCCTCCTGGAATCGATAAAATAAAGTACCAGTCAACTAAAAGAGTTTATTTAATTTGCTAACCCCATACCTCCACTAAAAAAAAGTATTGAAATCAAATCACAAACTCATTTGGCTCTTTTGTTTTGAGTTCAAATCCTTTAGTAGTCAACTTTGCCTTTCATTTTCCGAGTCGATAAAATAGAGTGCTACTTCTTCCCCTAATAATGTTGGTCTTGTGCCTAATCCCTTAAAATCTGAGATTGCAAGGATTTGGAACATGCAATCTGTAAAGATTGTACCTGTGATAATTGGTGCATTAGGGATTGTGAGTGATGAATTAGACAAATGGATAAAGGAGACTGAGATGGAATCACGTGTAGAGCTTCTACAGAAGATTTGCCTCTTGGGAACAGGGGAAATCATCAAAGAGGTTTGGAGCCCTTGATGGATTATTGAAACCATGTGGATATCTAAGGTTACAAGTAGTAAACCCCTACCCGCATAAATTACCAGGAGTAAGATCGATCCCCAGTCAAGAAGAAGAAGAAGAAGAAGAAGAAGAAGAAGAAGAAGAAGAAGAAGAAGAAGAAGAAGAAGAAGAAGAAGAAGAAGCTGGTGATGATGATGAGGAAGATTAGTATGTTGATGATGATGCCCTGATGCAGTACCAGGCAGTGACTCTCATGGCATCTAATCTTAACCGATTGAAAGTGTTATCATGTACATTGTTTTGTCTTGGTATAAAAGATGGGCTACATCAAATATTCTGCGCAATACCACAGATTTGCTTGTCAGTTGTTTCACCTTAACCGGTCGAGCATGGCCCTTAGTGGCTGACGATGTGTGCATCTCTGATCACAAGCAGAAGTAGTGGGAGAGCCTCATAGCCATGTGTTGAGAAGAATTCTTTGAGGTTTGGATAATTCACCACTGGAAATATGGGTGTTTCGTTCAACATCCTTAAACAACCCTTATTCAGGGAGCTTTTGAGCAGGATGGGTTACTAAGCTCGAAGAAAATTTTCACTGGGCCCCACCTGAAAGGTCATGCGCTGTTTATCTTGGTATGAAATCGCCATGTCGCGCACATATGGTTATGATGCATGTGCCTGGTGTACCCTTATCAGACGGGTAGTCGTGATGAGTATATTGGGCTTCGTATATTTTGCCCAGTGTCACTTTGTTGGCATGCACTGCTCTCTCACTCAATAATAATAATAATAATAATAATAATTGGTGCATTAGGGATTGTGAGTGGTGAATTAGACAAATGGATAAAGGAGACTGGGATGGAATCTCGTGTAGAGCTTCTACAGAAGAATGCTCCAAGTTGACACAGGAAAAATATAAGAAATGGAAGAATGACCAGATTGTAAAAGTTGTAGACTGGAAACTGTACAAGAAATGAGGATTTGAAGCTGGAAACACATGGTACAATCATTGAGTCGAAAGAGTCCTGGAGTCGGAGAAATGTAAGATTTTGTGGGACTTTCCTTTTCAAACGGACAAGAAATTAGAAAATAATATACCAGACATAATCATTATAGATAAGGAAAAGCCAAGTTGCTTACTTATCGACCCATCATGCCCATTTTGATTCCAGGATTGTAAAGAAAGAGGAAGAAAAGCAAAAAAAAAAATAATAATAAATAAATAAATAAATAAAATACAATCCGTTAAAATTTAAAATAGGAAACATTTGGAACACGCGAACAGTAAAGCTCGTGTCTGCGCTGGGTACAGTAAGTCAAGATATAGATAAGATATGGCTGAGGGAAATTGAAATAGAATGTCTAGTAGAGTTCCTACGGAAAGTTTGTCTCTTAGGGATAGCAAGGATTATCAGGAGGGTTCTAAGCACATGAAAGACTGCCGAAAACTTGTGGATACCTAGGGTTACAGGTAGTAATTCGCTTCCACATAATTGGGAATTACTGGGATTAAGACTGAACATGGGACAACCATAATAATAATATGGAAGTGTTATCATGTGCATTGTTTTGTCTTGGTATAAAAGATGGGCTACAGCAAGGTCATGCACTGTTTATGAGATCGCTATGTTGTGCACATATGGTTGTGATGCATGTGCCTGGTGTACCCTTGTCAGACGGGTAGTCATGATGGGTATACTGGGCTTCATATATTTTACCCCAGTGTCACTTTGATGGCACACACTGCTCTCTCACTCAATAATAATAATAATAATAATAATAATAATAATAATAATAATAATAATAATAATAATAATAATAATGAGAAGAAGAAGAAGAAGAAGAAGAAGAAGAAGAAGAAGAAGAAGAAGAATTGTTGTTGCGGTTGTTGTTGCTTCTGTTGCTCTTCTTCTTCTTTTCTTCTTCTTCTTCTTCTTCTTCTTCTTCTTCGGACACCAGGCATAAACTTGGTACAAGACTAAATAAAAGTAAGATAAAAAAAAACCATGGGATTGCACCTAGAAGGTTACCCTCTCAGGCACAAGTCCGGGCAAGTTTGTTTATGGAAGACCAGCAGTCGGCCATGCATACCAGTCTCCTTTCTCCATGCCACTGATGTTATCCAAGGGAAAGGTAAAGGCTGATATAGCTTGGCACCAGTGATGTTGCAATTCATTTCTACAGATGAGAATTAGAGCAACATTAAATAAAGTGTTCTGCTCAAGAACACAACACACAGCCCGGTCCGGGAATCGAACTCACAATCCCACGACTGTAAACCCGTCGCCCTAACCACTGAGCCATGCGCCTTCACGCAAGACGAAATATTGCAATGGTTAAACGAGGCAAAAGGAGAACAAAGAAACAAAATATGCAACTGAATGAACAAAAAGAAGGCAAAAATTAGCATTTTAATGAACAATTAATAGGAAAGCATTCCCAACAGTCTAACAAAATAATTGAATTTAGTAATAATAAAAACCACAAAAGCGATACTCGTAGTGACGGACATTTAATATTGCTCATACTGTGGCTCTGTTAAAGCTAATTTTACCCTACTTGTAACACGAACGGAATGTTTAGATATGACACAGTTTCCAGAAAATAAAGTTGTTGAGAGAATTTTGTAAAACTAGACTTTGCTATTTTGCCGTGAGACTTAATCCAAGAAAGAGAGAAAAAGGAAAAGAGAAAGAGAGGGAAACAGAGAGAGAGAGAGAAATTTATTTCAGGTAAGTTGGCGCAGGATTAGAATTACTATTGAAGCAACAACAACAACAACAGAACACTCCAGGATGCTTCCAAAGAAATACTCTCAACTTTCTGCTACTATCTGCTACAATTTCAAAACCGAAAACTCAGTCAGAACAAAGGCGGAAATTGTTAGATACATCTCCACTCATACAACTGTACACCAGTATATGGACCAAAAAATATTAAGGTAATCATATATGACATTAGAAACAATGTGAATTATAATAGAACTGTGTCCAGTTGGGAAGCAGCCAAGGCAAAAGACGTGATTGATGGTTCAGGGCAAAAAGCCTGGTTACTATATACGTCGTAGTAAGAACCACTTCAGAGCCGTTTAGCTTAAATGTCTAGAAAAAAATAGACCAGAAAACGGGTAGGGAAAGTAACGGAGGCCATCCGAGGCAGCAACATGCCTCGTTTTTCTGAATACGTTCAGTCAAACTTCAGAAATGCTGGAAGAGATTGCCTCGTATCTAGTCTTAAAAACAAGCGAGTAGACACCGTGTTCCCTAAACGTAGGATCAGTCTACTATCGAGTGATAAAGAAGAGATAGTGTTTGCAGAGAAAAGCGTCTAAACTGTCGGCGGGAAATACAAAAGGAAATAAGTAAAAGATACTCGCAAAAGAAAAGTCAATACAAAACATATGTAACGGATTAGAAGGAACGACTTCATCAAAACAAAATGACACTCCTTCTGAGAAGAAGAGGTGGACGAAAAGTGAGATTCAGCATCTTTCGAAAGATTAAATCGACAACTAGGCGCAGGAGTGGTTGTGTGGTAAGTAGCTTGCTTACCAACCACATGGTTCTGGATTCAGTCCCACTGCGTGGCACCTTGGGCAAGTGTCTTCTACTATAGCCTCGGACCGACCAAAGCCATGTGAGTGGATTTGGTAGACGGAAAGTGAAAGAAGCCTGTCGTATGTATATGTATATGCATAGATATATGTGAGTGTGTGTGTGTGTGTGTGTGTGTGTGTGTGTGTGTGTGTGTGTGTGTGTTTGTGTGTCTGTGCTTGTCCCCCAACATCGCTTGACAACCGATGCTGGTGTGTTTACGTCCTCGTAACTTAGCCGTTCAGCAAAAGAGACCGATAGAATAAGTACTAGACTTACAAAGAATAAGTCCTGGGGTCTATTTGCTCGACTAAAGGCGGGGCTCCAGCATGGCCGCAGTCAAATGACTGAAACAAGTAAAAGAGTAAAAGAGAGTAAAGAGGGACTTATAAATAAAACCACGTATCTATAGTTTCAGAGGTATTCCTATGAGGTAAAAATGACAGAGGCACAGTTTGGTGTGGAATACAGGAATCTCGCAGAAGTAAAAACAAAACAAAATCATTGTAACAACATGGAACAGTCCTATCCTGGAGCTGTAGATATTTATCTATCCCAACCGATTGTTAACGTGTGCCTTTGGGTGCACGAGACAAAAGTAAATGCAATGATAGAGGAGTAATGACACAAGTTGCTCTAACCTGGCCAAACAGGATGCTGCTCTAACCTGAATATCCATGCGTTAATTATTGTACTTTTCGTATTTCCGTGCAAATATTTGTTTCATAATATTTATGTGTTTACACGCGCGCGCACGCAAACAAATTATTTGTCTCGTCTCACACGTCTTTGTAAGCCCTGGTTAACGTTTCTTTGTAATTTTTATGAATCAATTCGTGCCTTTGTGACTAATAAAGAAATGCTGTTGTTGGTGTTGTCGCCATCGTCGTTATTACGGCTACAGATTGGCAGAATCGTTTCAGCGTCGAACGAAATTCCTTGCAATATCTACTGGCGGTTCTTTGCTGCAGCTTTTCTCCCTTTCGCAATCAGTCAAATAAAATACCAGTCAAGTACTGAGGTCAATGTAATCGACTAATCCCTTCCCCTTAAGATTGCTGGTCTCGAGCCAAACTTTAAAACATTATTTCTATTATTTAGAAATAATACATTTCTAAATCTCTCAGAGAGATTTATGCAGTAGCGATACGATGAAGTAGTTGTATGCTGTCAACTTAGTGTGACAGTCCCCTGAAGGGAATAATACTACTGTTGGTTAGACCTAGGAAGCTGCACCGTTTCCTGTCGGCCTTGACACATTTCCTGTGACAGGCATCTTCGACTAGCAGGTCATGCTACTCCAGACTGATCACGAGCAAAGACTGAGAAACATGTCTCTGGATGCAGGCTTAGCTGGGTAGAAGTGCTTGTCTCCCCCTTGTAAACATAAGGACACAGGAAATGCGTCAAGGCCGACAGGAAGCGGTGCAGCTTCCTAGGTCTAACCAACAGTAGTATTATTCCCTTCAGGGGACTGTCACATTAAGTTGACAGCATACAACTACTTCATTATTTCTATTCTTGTTAAGATAGGAAGCAGGCAGAATCGATAGCGTGTTGGACAAAATGCTTAGCAATATTTCTTCTGGCTCTTTACGCTCTGAGTTCAAATACAGTCGAAGTCAACTTTACCTTTCATCCTTCGGTGGAGTGGCGACATAAAATAAAGTACCAGTCAAATAATGAAATCGATGTAATCGACTCAACCCGTCCCTGCCTAAAAATTGCCGGCCTTGAAGCTATCATTATTTTTGTTGTTGTTATAGCTGTCTATGTTGTTGCTGTTGTTTTCTTTTTTCTTAATTATCGGCTCTTAAAACAGTTTCTTTTTTGACTCAGTAACTGGATCCCAACTTGAGATTAAGCTTTAGTCTACATGCGAAATATTCTCAGTATCTTAGTAGTTTCCAAAACATACAATGTTCTGCAACTGTTTCTTTTGCATATAATTTCACTCTAAACATCTCTAGGTGTTGAATTTCTCTTTGAGAGTGCCAACTACTTTAATAACAACCAACACTGAACCATTTTTAATACTTTTCGTTCTTTTTGATCGCAATCTCCAGATCACGGCATTTGTTATTCTTATTAACTTCTTTTGTTAGTATAATAATTTCTACTATTAGCCAAAAGCCAGGTACTTGAGGGAGGTGGGGGTATAGTGTAATATATCGATAGTAAAATAAGGTACTTGAAAGGCCTTCTACCGGCACCAGAAGTATTACTGATCTCAAACAATCGTCTCTAAATATAAACTTTTTTCTCCTATCCTACCGATTGTGCCAATATGCTGCCTTATATACATTTGTTTCTAAAATAAACATAAATCTATATATTTCAAAGGGAGGTACACTCAATTATATCGACTTGATTGGTTCTTTTTTAATGACCAAAGTTGTCTTCGGCAGGATTTGAACTCAGAACGCCATCATATCATCTAGTCGAGCTTTCCCGTATTTTCGCAACTCAGTCACTCAATGCATCACGATATAGCATCCGAGAGGCTAGCATGGAAATATCCCGAGCCGTACAGAATTAGTTGATGAAAATTTTTAACTGCTCGGTCGCTGTCTATACCTATGTCGGGATATAGATCTTGCTTAGCTCTCCAACAATCTTATTCACAGCATCTCTTAAATGATTTTAACTGCAAGACTGCTTTTAAAATGATGCGCTTGTGCTATTCCTATTCATCATCTGATTATGCTGCGTTCTTCGCTCTTCAATTGACTATATTAAAGTACTAGGCTTCACTTTTACAAAATCCACCACAACAATAACAGACGATAACGATATTACTGTCATTGTAGACATTCTCAGACGCCACCACCCTTCTACATGATCTTGAAAGTGCGTTTGAAGATATTGGTCTTTATGGCAGTGACCTTAAAGCCTGAGCACATCTTTTACAGTCAGGAGAACTCAATAAGTAAAATCAAGTAAAACCTTTTAAAATCTGTAAGCTTCTTCGTATACTTGGTAAATAGCATCATTTGTCTAACGAAAACGAATTGTTCTTGATCGTTTCAATATCACCTGCAAGTCATTGTTACCTAATAGTCTTATGGGAAGCTTCTTCTGTGGTGTCTTGTGGAATCAGTTCTTTTGTATGGGTTCACTACTTCTGTACTGGAGGCTTGGCTTGGCTTGGCTTAGTGGAACTCAGACCCGTACGTTACGAACAGTTTCAAATATTTTCTGGGAAAAGAATTCGACGGAACTCAGAAAGGAAACGATCAGGACTAAATATTACAAGCGCCGTCATCCAGCGAACAGCTTCATTCTGAAAATGTCTCATTTGCACATACTTGTTATATTCCAATGTTTGTGATTCTGCTTGGCATGTACTCAAACAAGTACCCAGTCACTTCATGTACATGCTCCTTGAAAATCAACGAGTAAAAGTAATTTGCCCCTTTGTAATGTATTCACAAATATTTAGAAGCCATGTCTAATTCGCTTCTTCGTCAAATGCGTGGAACATTTTGCTCTCACAATCAACCTCCATCTCCCATTTTTAGCAAACAATTCGCAAAATAGAATTTAATGCTTTTCCTTGTGTTGAAAGCATTAAGCTGTTTGTCAATCTTTTAAGCTGTACAGCCATGCATAGTAAGGTTCTTTAACAACATGAGGTTCACCGAACAGCTTCAAGTATCTTCCGAGTAGAGGCTTAGCGCGTTTTAACATGTTCTTTTGAATGGCGTTTTAAATGTGATCACAGGCTCATGCAACCTTAATGTTTTTCCCTTTTAGTTTTACATCAGCTGCAATTTTTGAAGAACAACTATTAGATTCTATGCTTTGATGCATTAATTTTTACCTCCTTTAATGCATTTTCTCAATTCTAATCCTAACAACATGCGTCTTAACTCTGCATGGAATGTTGCATTCGTTAGTATATGCATAAATATACTTTTAATATTTCTTTTCAGTAGTGGACACTACTTATTAAACGTGTATTGTTGCCTGGTGTCCATGTTTTTGTATTTTACATAGGTGAATAATACTGTGAAGTTTCAGTGTTTTTTCCTGATGTCTTTTAATAACATAGAACGTGCTAATTATGATACATTCATCCATCACATATATTTTGCTATAATTTCTTAATCCATATAGTTTGATAGTTTTTACTTTTTCTCTTATGTTTTAAGAAAGAATTTGATATATCTACGACAAAAGACATTCTTCTATGAAGACGTCTGCATGGTTTCCTTTGATTTTCCTATCAGTTTGCACAGGTATATGCTAGAGTGTTGTGGACTGATAGATTTCGGTGTTTGTTAGTATGCATGGCCCAGTGGTTAGGGCAGCGGACTCGCGGTCGTAGGATCGCGGTTTCGATCCACAGACCGAGTGTTGTAAGTGTTTATTGAGCGAAAACACCTAAAGCTCCACGAGGCTCCGGCAGGGGATGGTGGCGAACCCTGCTGTACTCTTCCACCACAACTTTCCCTCACTCTATCTTCCTGTTTCTGTTGTACCTGTATTTCAAATGCCCAGCCTTGTCACATACAGTGTCACGCTGAATCTCTCCGAGAACTACGTTAAGGGTACACGTGTCTGTGGAGTGCTCAGCCACTTGCACATTAATTTCACGAGCAGGTTGTTCCGTTGATCGGATCAACTGGAACCCTTGTCGTCGTAACCGACGGAGTGCCAACAACGTGTATGCATTATTAAAGGTCTATATTAAGGTGGTGATTCTGGCAAAAACATCTAAGTTCAAATTCTGCCAAGGTCGACTTTGCCTTTCATCCTTTCGGGACCGTGAAATAAGTATCAGTTAAGCACTGGGGTCGACGTAATCGACTACACCCCCACTCCCTAGAAATTTTCAAGCCTCACATCTTTAATAGAAAAGAATATTATAGGTCTACATGTATATATGAGGTGGTGAGCGGACAGAATCGTTATCGCACCGGACAAAATACTTTGCGGCTTTTCTTCCGGCTCTTTGCGTTATGAGTCCAAATGCCTCCGAAGTTGACTTAGCCCTACATCCTTTCGGATGTCAATAAAATAAGTACCAGCTGAGCATTGGGGTCGATGTAACTGACATCCATCTCTCCTCAAATTTACTGGCCTTGTGCCAAATTTAGAGAAGATTATTATAAGTCTACGAGCTGGCAGAATTGATAATGTTTATATATTATTATAGTGTTTATATATTATTATTATTTAAAAAAAATTTTATAACGTGCTTTCACTTCACTACCGAGCGCAGCTCTGTGTGCCTTGGGTATGTGCTGTGGTTTGCTGTGATGCTCTTATGGTTACTGTATTGAAAGTGTTTTGCGTAGGATGTGTGCAGTGCCCAGTAGTGCAATTTTTTGTATGTTATATATATTTGTAAGTCCTGGTGTTTTTGCTATGTATTTGTCTGAATCTTTTTTTATTATACCTAAGGCACCTACTATGATAGGAATTGTTTCTGTTTTTAGATTCCACATTCGAGTTACCTCTATTTCCAGGTCTTTGTATTTTGAAAGTTTTTCCATTTTTTTAGGGAAACGTTGTCATCTGCTGGTATTGATACATCAA
>NC_068982.1:131741663-131742533 GCF_001194135.2 Octopus bimaculoides
TGTGTGTGTGTGTGTGTGTGTGTAGACATACTTAGTATGTCTTATGATTAACTTTAATCCCTCGGCTATATATATATATATATATATAAATATATACTCGTTTAGTTGTTTCCGTCATTTGACTGCTGGCATGCTGGACCACTGCCTTTAGTCGAACAAATCGACCCCAAGACTTATTCTTTGTAAGCCTAGTACTTATTCTATCGTTCTCTTTTGCCAATCCGCTAAGTTACAGGAACGTAGACACACCAGCATTGGTTGTCAAGTGATGGTGGGGGGACAAACACATACATACTATGGGTTTCTTTCAGTTTCCGTCTACCAAATCCACTCACAAGGTTTTGGTTGGCCCGAGGATATAGTAGCAGACACTTTCCCAAGGTGCCACGCAGTGGGACTGAACCCAGAACCATGTGGTTGGGAAGCAAATTTCTTACCACACAGTCACTCCTGCGCCTCTCTTGTTGTTTGTATTTGTAATCGTGTAGCATTTTCTCCATTTTCTCGTTTTTTTGTTTGTTTGTTTGTCTGTGTTGCCGTACACATTCCGCTTGGTTTCTTCCAAAGATTGAATGCTCTTAGCTTAGATTTTTGGGGCCTACCTATTTTGAACAGTCTCAAGTGTAACAGGCCGAAACTGTAATGAAAATTGGAAACTTGACTGATGAACAGAGGGCCACAGATGATCCGTCTTGGCTTTTTTCTGTCCATCTTTGTATCACCTACCTGTCCGTATGTTTTTATTGTCATCCGTTACGTTTTTATTCCGTTTTGGGGATATATATATATATATATATATATATATAATACAAAAAATATATATGCATGTATACACACATATATGTATATACTTTCATCTACATGTGTATA
>NC_068982.1:131742947-131743646 GCF_001194135.2 Octopus bimaculoides
TATATATATATATATACATATATACGACGGGCTTCTTTCAGTTTCCGTCTACCAAATCCACTCGCAAGGCTTTGGTCGGCCCGAGGCTATAGTAGCAGACACTTGCCCAAAGTGCCACGCAGTGGGAATGAACCCGGAACCATGTGGTTGGTAAGCAAGCTACTTACCACACAGCCACTCCTGTGCTTATATATATATATAAATTCCTACATACGTAAGAAACCTACATAGGTAACAAATGATTTATAACTGTGCTTACATTAATTTTTCACTACACACACACACACGACGGGCTCCTATGCTGTTTCTTATTTCTTTATTGCCCACAAGGGGCTAAACATAGAGGGGACAAACAAGGATAGACAAACGGATTAAGTCGATCACATCGACCACAGTGCGTAACTGGTACTAAATTTATTTACCCCGAAAGGATGAAAGGCAAAGTCGACCTCGGCGGAATTTGAACTCAGAACGTAACGGCAGACGAAATATCATTAAGCATTTCGCCCGGCGTGCTAACGTTTCTCCCAGCTCGCCGCTCCCATTCTGTTTCTGTCTGCCAAAATCTCTCTCAAGGCATTGGTTGACCCAGGGCTATAATAGAAGACACTTCCCCAAGGTGCGAAACGAATTTCTTAATCACTAAACTATGGATCTCCCTTTTGCCTCTCTCTCTCTCTCTCTCTCTCTCTCTCTCTC
>NC_068982.1:131744398-131746814 GCF_001194135.2 Octopus bimaculoides
CATGGATATGTGTAAGTGTATTTAAGTGTGTGTTTGTGTTTTACACACTGGCATTCACGGTTTATTCTTTCATTTATCACATTAAAAGTAAAATGACATTGAGACAAAATGACATTGAGACAAAATGACACAGAAATAGAAAAACCATTTCTTAATATATTACTCTCTTTTCACTTAATAATGCGCTCATTTACTTCGTTCATAAAAAAAAAAAAAGAAATCATGTGAAATGTCATGAATATTCATGTTTCACGTGATCGAGTCGTCTGCCTTTGTGAGGATTATGCCTTCGTCTGTACAAATATTACTGACCAGAATATGGTGGCAATCGAAATACACAGCTGTTGTGGATGCACCAGCTAGTGAATATCATTTAAACAGTAACATATTTAAACACTGTATTGCCACTGATCATTATTATTATGTATGTTAAATAATTCCGATCAACTTCCGGACATGTATATTTTATCTATTTAATTTTAGTTTCGTATCTGTATAGGAACTTTCTATTTTGTGGAATATAATAAATGTTTTAAATATAACTAAAATATCGCTACCTTGTGAATACTCTTTTAAAAAGCTTTTGCAGTATGGTTTTGTCTTTTGCTCGATGGGAGTCTTTCCATGGAAATAGATTAAACGACTAACATCATAAGATAACATTTAATATGAGGGAAATAACTCTGCTAGAATCAGAATCGTCTGCAAATTCTTCGATAAGCAAGGCGTTCTCCCTAAAGAATTAGAACTGTTATAGCAGTTGTTTGATAAACTTACCGAATATATTCTCATAAAAGCATTTCACTCATTTTTCTTAAAATAAATATGCCTAAACGAATAGAAAAGGAAATGCTTAGGGACACGGAATTAAGAACAAAGACGATATATTGGTTTGACCGGAAAGTTCGTGCCGATTTTTAAAGGAAAGAAAAGGTCAATAAATACTTGCCATTACAATTTTAATCAACCAAATATGAACCATTTTGTTGTACAATGCGTCTCCATCTTTCCTTTAACTTGAAAATACCCTCTTCCCAGAATTGAGGTGGTTTCATGGCAAATAAGTCGAAAGTTAAACTACTATAAATCGGCACGAACTTTCCGGACAACCCAATAGTTCTTACACGACTATGTTTACTACTATTTCTTATCTTCAATGGTGTTAATTTTCTAAATTTATTCATTAAAACAAGAGTAGATAGGGGGCGGTTCGCCCCGGGCGACACTTTCGGGTCTGTTCTAGGTAATATGTGTTTTTTGTGGGGTCCGGGAGCTGCAAACGGAAGGGTCTTCCCGGGCGGCACATACTCTAGCTATGCTAGTGCATACATACATACATACATGCTGATCCCAACATTTGAGATACTTGATTGGTCTGTAGAGAACATCCACTCCATAGATATCAAAACCCGCAAATCCTAACAACAACTGGGAACTTCCTCAGAAACAATGATATTGACAGGCTGTGCCTCAGAAGAAATGAAGGAGGTAGAGGCCTGAGATCAGTGCAGACGGCCTTCGAATGCCGTATGGTATCACTCAGGCAGCACCTGCTGAGCAACAGCAGCAAAAATAAATATATAAATGCAGTGCTCAAAAGTGAAGTGAGCAACATTGTACGAGTTGGCAGTGAGCTCCTCAAGAACCACTCTTTTCCTGATGATCTCCTATGCAGCCCCAAAACAGCTGGGCTCTCTTACCTCAAAGAAGACCTGGGTGGAAAGTACTCAGTATACAAAAAAGACTATGCATGGGTATGTTGCTCGGAAGCTTGATGAAAACAGAATTGATACGAAGCACAGCCTCGCTTGGACACAAGACCATTACATCATATTACACTTTGAAGGCTTTGTGTTTGCAATCCAGGAACAGGAGATTGCCATGAAGTATCTGGTGAACAAGAGTGACCATAACGCTTTTGTAATCCCAAGGTGCAACCGCATGTGTAGGCTATGTCAGGTTTCTGTGGAAGACATCAGGCATGTGATTAGCAGCTGTGCTAAAATGTCTTCACAGTACTACCTCCCTTTGCTGCACGATGTTGTCGCTAAAACAATTTACAATGCCATCCACAAGAAAGACTGTCCTGAAATAAACTTATAAAATATCTCTGTTATGGAATACATTCTTAAACACCACTCAAAAAACTCAAAACTTCTCTCAAATGTAAACATAACAGGCCAGATATTGTCGTTTGGGACTGAGAAGCAAAGGTATGTACTGTCATAGAGGTCACTCACATATATACGACGGGCTTCTTTCAGTTTCCGTCTACCAAATCCACTCACAAGGCTTTGGTCGGCCCGAGGCTACAGTAGAAGACACTTGCCCAAGGTGCCACGCAGTGGGAATGAACCCGGAACCATGTGGTTGGTAAGAAAGCTACTTACCACACAGCCACTCCTGCGCCTATATA
>NC_068982.1:131747033-131763910 GCF_001194135.2 Octopus bimaculoides
AAAATCGGCTTTTATATATATATATATATACCTATATACTCGAATACCCAAGGTAGAGTAATATGCTTTATTAATAAAGCTGCAAAATATATATATATATATATATATATATATATATATATATATCGTTGTGTGTGTCATTGAGTGCTTTCTATAAACCTGAAAATGATTCAAAATATCAACAGGAAATGTAACTCCTCGTCGTGAATGTTAAATTACGCGATATTTTGAAGGTTATGTTTTTGCTATATGGGATAGAGGTTAGCTATAATATGCTTATCGAATAAAAAAAGCAGTGAAGCACTTAAACCCACAAGCTGCGACCGATAATGTTGAATACGCCATATTTATGTGGAAGACATTACACATATAGTCAGTAGCTATTCAGATGTGCCATTTAAAGTATGGTCTTCCAATGATACACGATGAATATTGCTGATAAAACGATACACCTTGAAATTCTTGGTCTGAAACGTGGACTACGACCTGAAAATCACGATGCGTTACGGTGGCTGTTTGCGGAATAAAGCTACATTAGAAGGCTTTGGTAACTTTCATTTGAAACTCGTGAGTGTGTAAACTATCCATGACAATGTCTTGATTGCTAAAAACAAAAAGCCTTCCTTCAACAGCTCGCCTTTTGTAAACAGTTAACCATAAATCTGTTCATGAACTGATATAATCTCTCTTCAGAAGCTAAGTTTTGACTTCAAATTTCAGAATGTAAAAACTACATTCGTGATTCATTCAAGACAACCATACGCCACTTGCAAATGATAAGATGTCTCTGAAGCTGCCATCGAAGCTACTTTTAATTAAAAAGAATTTGACTTCCTTCCTTACTCATAAAATCATTATACTTGACCAAAGTACTTACTGCTTTAATTGTTACTACTGAAGTATCCAGAAACATCTGCTCAAGCATATTCGTCTTTGTCACTGAAAGCACAACGACTATTTCTAATGTTACTAATTTCTGACTTTGTATCAAATTTGGAAACCCATCAAAAGCAATCATGTTGTTGCTGCATGTTTTCATGGGTTATTAATGTAGTTGATAATCGATTCCAAATTCAGATTAGAGAGGCTACTTCTTTAGTATCTAGTATATTTTGTAAACGCTCTCCCATTGGTGACTGAAGCAATTCCAAAATATAGTTTTTCCTTCATACGTATATCCCAGGCAAGTAAAGTTTCTTATCATATTTTTGCTGTCATCATACATCACTAAAGAATTAAGGGATAACTTCAGGAGTTCACGCATAACAAAGTTCATTACACGGTTTCAATTCCTGGTCGAAACTATTTCGCTTCACTTATACAGTCAATGATCTAGGTAATGCCAGAGATGTCCATATCTTGTTAGTTCGGTCATTAAACCAAGACGAATGTGAGCCAATCTTTTGTAACTCTGAATTATAATCCCGTCGGATTTGACTTATTTTCCATCCTTGCGTCGATAAAATAATAGAAAACTATTTTTTAGATCGATTCTATTGATCATATCCAGTCACTGTAGACATTTGCTCTGTACTTAGTCAAAACAAATCAATATTTTGCAGCACTCGCTTGATCTGTTGCGACCTGTGTGACGTTTAGGATATTTTCATTCAAACAAAACATTTTAATCTTAACAGAGCTATAGTAGTAACGTAAGCAACAAACTGTTACTTGAAACTACCCACGCGTTTTTAGATAGCAACGGCGCATTCAAAGGACCATTAACATAAGTCAACAGATTGCTGCTCACTATCTATTGGACAGATAGACATACACACAGATATGCACACACACACATGCCTTCGCATTTATGTATATGCATGTGGCGTGCTATCAGTCAGTGATGCATATTATTTCCGGGAAAAATTTTGATGTAATGCTTCTTTGTTCTGTTTTTGATGTCGCCTCTATTAATGGGTTCAACATGAGAACAGCTCTAAATACATTATTGGGAGCTGATGTATTTCTCGTTAATTCTGTAGTGCTCCTGCCGTTTGATAAAACGATCTTCCAAATCGACACCAGTTCTTGAATGCTACTTTATTTTCTCAACTCCGGAAGAATGAAAAGCAAAGCTGAACGCGGAGGAATTTGAACACCCTAACCCTAACCCTAACCCTAAACACTGCAGGTATTCTGTCCGACGCTTTAACGACTCTGCCATGTGCCTTTTTCTGTTACATTTAATTTCAGTTTAATATGTGGAGGCGCAATGGCCAAGTGGTTAGGACAGCGGACTCGCGGTTTCGATTCCCAGACGGGGGCGTTGTGAGTGTTTATTGAGCGAAAACACCTAAAGCTCCACGAGGCTCCGGCAGGGAATGGTGGCGAACCCTGCTGCATTCTTTCACCACAACTTTCTCTCACTCTTACTTCCTGTTTCTGTTGTGCCTGTAATTCAAAGGGTCAGCCTTGTTACACTCTGTGTCACGCTGAATATCCCCGAGAACTACGTTAAGGGTACATGTGTCTGTGGAGTGCTCAGCCGCTTGCACGTTAATTTCACGACCAGGCTGTTCCGGTGATCGGATCAACTGGAACCCTCGTCGTCGTAAGCGACGGGGTGCCAACAATATGTATGAGTCTAGGTCGGCAAGCTAGCAGAATCGTTACCGTGCCAGGCAAAATGCTCAGCAACATGTCGTCTTTCCTTACGTTCTGAGTTCAAATTCCGTCAAGTCGACGTTGCTTTTCATCCTTTCGGGGTCGATAAAATATGTACCAGTTGGAAACTGGAGTCGATGTAATCGACTTACCCACTCCCCAGAAATTTCTAGCCTTCTGCCAAAATTTGAAACCAATATTATATGAGTTTATGCATGTTAAAATGTTTTTTGGTAGTTGATGAGAGATGAAGAGTTGGTTTTCCTCTTGATGCACCAGCAACTTGGTAAGTTACCATTCATCAACTATATTTCTAACATTTGGCTATGTGCAGGGTCGGTGTTGTGCTCAAAGCAATCAAAGTGATCGCCTAATGCGCTAAAATCGGTGCACTGGGGGTGCCGCGCAAATTCTGACAGGCTTAAATAAAATTTGTTAACCCAACTAAAAGCACAAACTTTCAGTAATGATAACAGCAGGAGAGATCAATCTCAGAATAAAGGAGGATGGAAGACAGAGTTGGGTTGGAGCGGGAAAGGTAAGAGGTTCGTACTGTCACGTGAAATGACGTGAAACACTTGTAGGGAAGTGGTTATACACCATTAGGTGTACACCGCTTCCGTACATTAAATTTCCAGAAGAAACAACGGAACGCAGATTCTGAACAACATAACAATATTTATTTACAGTGGAATTCAGTTCACGCTTGGAGGGAATTCGGTAGCTCGTCGCCCTCGGTTACTGAGACGCCTCCTGAATGATTTCCGTGGTTATTTGTGAAGCTCTGGTGCTGACATGTGAGAGGGCTCTGTTGGACGTCTTGGCTCGACGGAGATCAGTCAACGAATAGTGTGAAAAAAGGCGCCAAAGCTGGGTGTCGAACTCTACGCATGCGCATGAGACTCTTCCTGTATTCCTTCCGGAACTAGTCCCTGCGCATGCGTGGATAAAACTCCGGACATTGAACATATAACAGTCGTGTGTGTATGTGTGTGTTTGATATATGCATTACATACGTGTTTGTATGCATGTATATGTATATATGTGTATTTACATATATTGGGAAGTGTGAGGTTAGTTGGAACGCGTCGTAACATGAGATACCTGTTTTTTCTACTATTTTTTTTTTAAGCAATATCAAAGAACTTGGAGATAAATGTAATAAGGTGAAAGCCGATACAGAAGCTTTGCAAGCGAACAGAAAGGTTCCTATATGTTCCCTCATCCTAAAGTATAATTGTTTAGTTTGTTTAGTAAACACTGTTGTCAAGAATGAAGAATTTCGTGTGTCGATTGTTTACTAAAAAGTAATTGGAATGAAGCAGGAAATAATTTGCCTGCTTGTTGAAACATGTTCCAACTAACCATTCTATTAAAAATACGCTGGTACACGTAGTAGCACTTGAACTTAAAAGAATGTTAAGAGTTTGGCATTTAAATCTGGGAATCGGCTTCGCTTGAAGATACCCCGGAGTTATGTGGATAATAAAAGTACAGGCAAATACTGGTAGCAAAATTTGGTTTAGAAAATTGAGAATAAGCATGTGGTGACTTTACAGATTCGGGGTTGGAGAATTATGTTCTTGAGCATTTTGCAGGGAATTAAGAGGTGTAGTTATATTTTTATACTGGTAGATGACGAGAACGAAGATGAAGAAGTAGCATACAAAATCCAGAAACATGAGTGTTCCAAGCAAAGATTTTGCGTGCTCCAAATTGACAGTATTTAAATAGTGTTGAAATAAATAAACATGAATGTGTGCGACCACCGAATTCATTCTGCCTGCTCAGTACAGCTGTGGGAGAACAAATGGTCGTCAGCAAAAACTTGGGTTTCTTGTTTGATCCATCGATCTAAAAGGCGATGACATGTTGTGGACTAATAAAACTTGTCATGAGGTTGCTTTGTCACCAATGTCGCATGATTGTTTAGTTACCTGTTTGTTGTATTGATGAACATTATCATGTGGTTTAACTGGCTATGTATAATAAATTAAGCAAACCCACGAACCTTTAACTTTTGACATATTTATTGCTACATATAATTTACTGCATTTGGGTATTTGCAAAAAGAAAAAAAAGTTCAATAATAGGAGACAGACTATTGTGACAATCATGTCTAGTTAAAGTCACCGGATAGAATATATTACTGGAATTGAAAATTGAAATGATACCAACATAATTCTTGAATTGTTCTAGAATTACCAGTGTATTCCTATATGGTGTATAAAGCATGCTCCAGCGAGCCTGACTGTGAGGCAAGCTGAACATTTAGACGTGGGTCACAAAAACTTGTATTTTTCTAGAATCTTTTAAAGTCTCTGCAATGATGTTATAAATTTATGCATATAAGCGTATTATGAACATAAGCGTTTTGGTGAAATGTGTTCCAGCAAAACCGACCTTTCTTTAATATACATTAAAAGTCTCCACAGAAGAGATATGATTTAATTCACGAGTGTAATTGAATGTAGATGAGTGAAATGCACTAGCGTAGCTGGGGTGGTTCGCTCCGCGCGGTACTTTTCATCCTGCTGTAGGCAATATGTGTTTTTTGTGGGGTCCGGGGGCGGCAAACGGAAGGGCCGCCCTGGGCAGGATACACTCTAGCTACGCTAGTGGTGAAGGGTTCTAATTCTGATAAGAGAATCACTTGACTTAGAAATAATTTTATATTATTTGCCTTTTCCATTCCCCGTAAACACTGAAAGGTGAAAGAAATTAAAAACAAAAATTTAAAAATGTAGTGAGAGCCTATTCTCAACTGAATTGAAGTTTTATACGGATTTTGAACAATTATATCAACGATAGAACTTCATTTCTAATTTTAATTTCTTTTATTTTATGTCACAAACTACAGAGCTCGTGTAGCTGAACTAATAAAGTAACGAATCACCAGGCATGAAATGAGGGTTTCGCTTCCTGTCATAAGCGTGTTAGCTCTGTGACTGAAAACATTTAACCATTAAATGGTCTAGATCTGTTGGTCTTAACCTGAGTATTTGATGACATTGTGCGGCTGTCAAGAATACGTTGAATCTTTAAAAGGATAGTGATTTTTCTTAGAAATGTAATATTTAAATAATGTACAATAAACACATTTTCAAAAATAACTTGGTCAGATGGAGGATAGCGGGATGGAGATATGCTAAGGTCTAGCATAATTTCATTAAATAAAACCTCGCGTTTTTAAAGTAATTTCTATAGAAATTTAACACAGGGGTCTATGGGTCACAAGTTTACGCACATACCTAAAAAAGCGACATAAGCGGATAGGATATTTTACTTTCTTTTAAACATGTGAATGAGGATACCTTTATTTAGGATATATTAATTAAATAGCCGATCGATTAAGGAAAGAATAACTAATTTTAAAATAGATATTCAATTATGGTTGCATCAAAGCCATACGAGCGTGTTTACGGCTATGCATGAGTTATTTCCCTTGCAACAGTGTGAGTTATTTCCTCTTAGTTACTTATCAACTTTGCAAGAACGAAGTATCAAATGAATAGTTTTTAGTGAGTTATATGTTTGTTTACTTTAAGTAAAAAAGAACATTTTAAATTCTGTCCTATCGGAAGAACAACACTTAACATATTTTCCTTCTCTGCCGGCGAATGGTTAAGCATTCAACCTTTATCTTATTGACATTAAAATACATACAGCAATTTTTTAAAATGTCATTAATCAGTAATGTAATTGACTACAGATTAAATTGCTCATCACCTTAGGTGTGTCACTAACACAGTTTTTGTAGTAGTATGTTTAAGTACGAAATAGCTTCCACACACTCTAAAATAATCGCATTTTTATATGTAACTGTAACTGTATCATTCTACCTTAAGTTTACAAACTGACAAACCGATAGTTCGAAACGTTTTGAAGGCCAGCTAAAGCAATTACAATTCAATAACATCATTAATCCATTTTTAAAATGTATTTATTCTGCTAGTGGCTCAATCTGTGCCGGAGCGTGATCTAATGGTAGTGTGTTCACGCTAGAAAGTTTGTAGGTTCAATTCCTGGACTGGATACTACATTCTACTTCTGTGCAAACCACTGCATTTCGCATTGCTTGATTCAGTCAACTGTAAATGAGTACCAGCCAGGTGCTGGCACAACCCTCTTTTCTACCATCTGTCATATCTTGGATGTGCCACAAGGCAAAGGGGGCGGGGACCGAAATGATGTCTATGTCTGCTCGTGACTAGAGAGGTACCTAAAACAATTAGCGAAAGTATGGTGCATGTTGCTAAAGGCGGCTTAATATCATTATCATCATTTTTAAAGTTCTCTTTTCTATGCTTACATACATGAGTGTGTATGCCTGTATATATCGCTTTGTTATAATGTCCACATTTGCATGCTTGTATGAAGCTTGTTGTCCAAAATTACTTCCTGTTACGAACCTGTTTCCAAGCAAGGTTATGTGCGTGAGTATGTGCATGCGCTTGTGTGTACATGTATATACATATATGTAAAAAACACATCACACACTCATTTTCTCCGGAACTGTTTCCATTCATACCAGCAGAAAACAATAAAAAGTTCTTCCACTGGAATATCCAGAAAATTGATAGTATGTGTTTTATCATTTTTTCCATTTTTCTTTCATCATTTAATCAGAGGATGAAGGGCAGCATACACTGATCCATTTTAGTGTCCCAAGGTTAGTGGGATGAAAGAAAGTAGTTTACATATCTTCGTTCTATAAATTTACTTCAACTAAACTCCGAGAATACTCAATAATAAGCAAAGCATCATCATAACCAACAAACAATTATAAAGTCACTATTTAAACAAAATACCCTTTACCTTGAAAGATGTCATAATTAAAAAAAAAACAAAAAGAAGACTTATGATACTTTTGTACAATCAGAAACTTATTTTAAAATGGACTCAACAATAAACAGAGAAAATAGTAATTCATTGTTGCTAGTGACAGTTAATTTAGTTGTTAACGTATTTAATCCATCATCCACATATTACTGTCAGAAATGTCTTCCCATTGTTTATTACTTTTGTGAGAAGCCATTGAATAAGAAGTTTATTTTAATCACTATAATGGGGGCTGGTCCACATTAGTCTGTAAAGAGCATAGGGCTGGTTTCCTGGTTTCTGTGGGATATATATTACTCCCTGGATGGGATGCCTGTCCATCACAGGGTGCCTTGTTTTTACCAGCTGAATGAACTGGAATAACATGAACTGAAATCTTTTGATCAAGAACACACTGCAGTGCCCAGTGCAGGAATTGAAATCACAATCTTATCATCATGAGTCCAACACTCAAACCACTAAGCCCTGTGCCTCCAGCAACATCACTATAATATTCACGAAAAAAAATATTAAACTCAGGACTCTTTTACTTTTTTACTTGTTTCAGTCATTTGACTGTGGCCATGCTGGAGCACTGCCTTTAGTCGAGCAAATCGACCCTGGGACTTATTCTTTGTAAGCCTAGTACTTATTCTATCGGTCTCTTTTTGCCGAACCGCTAAGCGACGGGGACATAAACACACCACCATCGGTTGTCAAGCAATGCTAGGGGGACAAACACACACACACACATATATATATATATATATATATATATATATATATATATATATACACATATATACGACGGGCTTCTTTCAGTTTCCGTCTACCAAATCCACTCACAAGGCTTTGGTTGGCCCGAGGCTATAGTAGAAGACACTTGCCCAAGGTGCCACACAGTGGGAATGAACCCAGAACCATGTGGTTGGTAAGCAAGCTACTTACCACACAGCCACTCCTGCAAACAAATGGAACTTTTGTCACTTGTAACACTCATTCTTACAGCAGTAAGTTATAATAATATGCAGTATGTTATAATAAGTTATAATAATATGCAGTATTAAACTTGCTTGGAAATATTTGGCTTTAGTGTTTTGATGGTGATACGACTTTGGGCTCATGATCAGAACAGAAATTTTTAATTCTCTTTCTGCTCATAATATGGGAAGACAGAGAAAAAGTTGAGCATAGCTAGTCTCTCCCCACAATGATGCTGATGATAATGATGATGATGCTGCCAACCCAACAATGCTGCTGTTAATAACACCACCATTAACATAGACTGATATTAAATATATATTTTTCTATATGCCAATCAAATATCAAATTCTATTATAATTTCCAATATGTCAGCTGTGGCATGTAGATATGAAGACTTAAGTTTTAAGAGTAGAAATTAAGATGTCTTGAACTTTATGCATTAATCTAAAGACATTTAACAATGTAATGGAAAGTATTTCCAAATGGAAATTGTAAGTTGGTCATGTACTTAGCTTTCTGAGAATATTCAACAGCAAGAACAGCAACCACTGCTGCCACTGCCAACACTACTACCACAGCCTTCACAACAGATTTCTTTTGACTGGACTCAAGGTTAATTTCATGTTGGGATGGACATATACCCAAGCTGAATTTACCCAAGTAGATTACTGCTATTTGATATTCATTTCACCAATTCTGGAAAAATTAAGAACAAAGGTGGTATTGGGTTTCGTTTTAAGACAAGGACAATAAACAGCAATATACTGAAAAAGGTGTTTGTGACATCATTCTACTAACAAAGACTCAGAACTACCTTTTAATAAGGATATATTTTGTTGCATAGGACTTATGTTTTAGATTTACCACTAGCAATGAATAATATTGTGTGATACGATATTCATGTCATTTTTAGGAACGTACATGAAGTGGAATGGCTTGAACGACAAATCAAAACCAGGTTATGTGTTCATTTCAGAAAGAGCTTACCTCTGTACTATTGTACTATACTCTACAAATGACCAATACTCATTTTTATATTAGCATAAGACATCATATTATAATGAAGAAACGAGGTGTTATAACAAGAATACATTTCACGGAGACGTTTATGCCAGCCAACTAGATATCCTCATTGTATTTAGGTGTTGGCTTTCAAAGACTCTCCTTTTCCTTCTGTGTTGTGTTGCCTACATGCAATCATCCAGGCTCTTGCTTCCCATCCATTTGTTGATGTCATCAGTCTCAAAACATCTTTGATGGTCTCTTGTTCTCTTCCCTTCCACACTTCCTATCAGGATAATCTAAAGTAAACATTAATGACAGTGAAGTAAAGTGACCACCACAACTGAGATTTGAAAGCAAGTTATAGCCTTGGTATGCTTGAAGCTTATTTCCATTCACTCAGTATTATGAGTTCAAATACTACAAGAGCTGGCAGAATTTTAACATCATTCTAATTTGAAACTATCTGCTGATGGAAGCTTAAAAAAATCTATAAAAAGAAAAACAATTTGAGTCTTAATAACAAAACATTAAAAAAATAATAAATTGCGTGGCCGTTGCCAGTACCACCTGACTGGCCTTCGTGCCGGTGGCACGTAAAAGCACCCACTACACTCTTGGAGTGGTTGGCGTTAGGAAGGATATCCAGCAGTAGAAACACTGCCAGATCAGATTGGAGTCTGGTGTAGCCATCTGGTTCACCAGTCCTCAGTCAAATCGTCCAATCCATGCTAGCATGGAAAGCGGACGTTAAACAATGATGATGATGATGGTATATTCAATTTGGTTTCCATGCCAATCATCACCTATGGTCATGAATGTTGGGTAATGACTAAAAGAGTACAATTGCGAATATAAGCAGCCAAAAATAGGGTTCTTCCAAAGGATCTCTGGAGTAATGTTACCTGACAGAGTGCATAGCTCAGAGACCAGGGAATCTTTCCAGGTTGAGTTGCTACTTCTTCTCCACACTGAGAAATTACAGCTCCAGTACTATGGATATGGAATTAGAATGTCACAGGAAAGAATTGCAAGATGGATTCTACAGGCCAAGCCAACTGGTAGGAAACCTAGGGTTAGGACAATAATGAGATGGCTGGGTAATCTTACCTGATCACACTCAAGAATCCAACCAGAAAGTGGAATGATGGTTACATTTGACTGGACCTTGTGGACGAAGTGCCGAAGGATTCTACCCAACAATCCTCTCAGGAATAGTGAGCAGAGAAAATGGATGGATGGATGGACAGACATCTTTGGATTTATAAAATTAAAGATTTGTTATTATTCTAAGCAGAAATTGGCTCACACAAGTTCTTATGCACTTGCAATTTGGTACCAGATGTACTGAGTCAAAAGCATCAAATGCATGAATGCAAGAAAGCAGTAAAAGAACAAAAAGGACAGTGTAAATATAACAGTAGAGCAGAAGACAACATGCATGAAAATAATTAGTTTCATTCTTCTGAGTTCCAAGATCAAATTCCAGCAGACTCAACTTACTTTGTCATTGTCAAAGATTGATAAATAATTTCTATAAATATTCTTGAATTGATTTGTTAAATTCATATTCTGTATCATTCAAAAATAAGTCTAGCACCAATTTAGAAACTAGCATAAATTTCTTATATCCAGACAAGGTTTCAATCCTTGTTACTTGAAGTTTTGATATGGGTTTCAAATATTAGCACAAAGCCAGCAATTTTAAGGGAGGGGCTAAGTCAATTGGATCAACCCATGTGCTCAGCTTGTACTTATTTTATTGATCCCGAAAGGATGAAAGGCCAAGTCGACCCTGATAGCATTTGAATTTAAAATATTGGGTTGTCCGGAAAGTTCGTGCCGATTTATAATAGCTTACCTTTCGACTTATTTGCCATGAAACCACCTCAATTCTGGGAAGAGGATATTTTCAAGTTAAAGGAAAGATGGAGAAGCATTGTGCAACAAAATGGTTCATATTTGGTGGATTAAAAATGTAATGGCAAGTATTTATTGACCCTTTTCTTTCCTTTCAAAAACCGGCACGAACTTTCCGGACAACCCAATATAAAGATGGACAAAATGCTGCTAAGCATTTTACCCAGCATGCTAATGATTCTGCCAGCTCCTGCTTTACATGTATTTCTGATGTTAAAGTTAAATAAAGGTTGTGTAGGAAGGCATGTGGCCCAATCGACACAATTGTTTGGTGATGGGTTCAATTCTTCGACTGGTTGGTGTGTTGTGTGCTTCAGCAAAACACTTCATTTTATATTACTTCAGGGCACTCAGTTGAAAATGAGTACCAGCAACAGCTGGTACTTAACCCTCAAATGAATGAGTAGTTTTGTACTTTAAGTTACCTAAATACCTTGCAAAGCTAGATAAGCATCACCCTCCTGATACTGTAAAGCTCAAGGTAGATTTTGTTTAAAAGTTATTAAGGCAGGAGATGGCCAAATTGTTATTGCACTGAACAAAATGTTTATTGGCATTTCTTCCAGCTCTTTACATTCTGAGTTCAAATCCTGCTGAAGTCAACTTTGCTTTTAATCCTTTTGGTATCAATAAAATAAAGTACCAGTCAAGTACTGGGATTGATGTAACTGACTAAAGTCCTTCCACTAAAATTGATGGCCTTGTACCACAATGTAAAACCAATAGTGAAGGAGTCTCTCTGTGTGGTAGCTTGAATTACTAGAAATATCAGCCAAATCTCTCTCCAATCACATTCTACCATCTTAAAAAAAGATAAGGACAATCTAGTCCTAGATTGTTTTGCAATATATTAATGAGAAAAAAAATTATTAGTAGTAGTAGTACCATTATTATTAAGGTGGCGAGCTGGCAGAAACATTAGCATGCCGGGCAAAATGCTTAGCGGTATTTTGTCTGTCTTTATGTTCTGAGTTCAAATTCTGCCAAGATCGACTCTGCTTTTCATCCTTTCACGGTCAATGAAATAAGTACCAGTTACACACTGGGGTCAATGTAATCGACTTAATCCCCTCCCCCAAGCTGCCCTTGTGGCAAAACTTTGAAATTATTATTATTATTATTATTATTATTAAGGCGGTGAGCTGGCAAAATTGTTAGCACACCAGTATTTCATCTGCCACTACATTGAGGTCAACTTTGCCTTTCATCCTTTCAAGGTTGATAAATTAAGTACCAATTGAGTACTGGTGTCGATGTGATTGACTGTTCGCCTCCCCACAAAATCCAGGCCTTGTGTCTATAGTAGAAAGGATTATTATTATTATTATTATTATTATTATTATGAGCTGATGGAACACATCAAACAAAAGGTTTAGTAATACCTCTTCTAACTCTTTACTTTCTGAGTTCAAATACTGCCAAGGTCAACTTTACTTTCCATCCTTGTATGGTTGATAACATAAAATACCAGTCAATTGCTGGGATTAATGTAATCAAATTGCCTCACCCCTGAAACTTGCTGTCTTGGCACCAAAATTAGAAATGGATTGCAATATTTAGTGTCATCCATTTTTTAAAAATTTCAAATCCGGTCACAATAGTCATCTTTAGTTTTCATTTCTTTGATGTCTCAGCTTAATTTCATTACTTATAATTTCATTTAATACACCCAAATAGTAATAAATAAATAAATAAATAAATAAATGAATAAATAGATATATTCTCAAGCTAGAATAACATTATTATAGAAAATTGCAAAGCATTTTATATATTTAAAAACAACATCCAGTATACATTTTTTCCCTAAAAAAATAGAAAACAAAATTGAAGAGATAATAAAAAAATATTTAAAAAAAACAAACTATATTTCAGAATTTAAAAACAAAAACTCAGAACATTTAATAAAAAAAAACCCAAAAATGTCATGTTAAAATAATAACAACCCTCTAAAACATTGTAACCTATTTTAAATGCAGATGTAATTTGTTTAATTTCTAAACATTAAATGTCATCATAGATGCAGCAGTAAAACAACAACCACAAAAAAGACTAGTTCAGATACTTAATGGCCTTTTGTAACAGAACTCCTCAGCTCTATGGAAATGCCAAAAAGTAACAATGAGGATGAAGATGATGAAGATGATGATGGTGACGGTCGTGATGTTGAGTAACTGGTGCTGTGGGTAAGATGGGGATGAAGAATGTAAAAGACAATGACATTAATGATGAAAAGAAGTTATGATGATGTCAGTGATTGATGATGACTATGATGGTAATGGTGATGATGATGATGATGGTGTTTACATTATTGCAATGGAAAAAATTGCAATGCAAATTATTATTATCATTATTATTATTATTATCATTATTAAGGCAGTGAACAGGCACAATTGTTAGCACAGCGGGGGGAAATGCTTAGCGGTATTTTATCTACTTTCACATTCTGAGTTCAAATGCCACCAGGGTTGACTTAGCCTTTCATCCTCTCGGGGAGGTCAATAAATTAAGTACCAGTTATGTATTGGGGTTGATATAATCAACTTAATCCCTTCTCCCAAATTTGAGGCCTTGTGCTTGCAGTAGAAAGTATTATTATTATTATTATTATTATTATTATTATTATCATTATTATTCAAGTGCTTAGCCTGCAGAATCATTAGTATGTCAAGAAAAATGCTAAGTGGCATTTCTTTACCTTTTAAGTTCCGAGTTCTGAGTTCAAATTCTGCCAAGGGTGGTTTTTACCTTTCATCCTTCTAGGGTCAATAAAATAAGTAACCTGTTGAGTACTGGAGTCAATGTGATTGACTGTTCGCCTCCCCACAAATTCCAGGATTATTATCATTATTATTAAGGTGGTGAGTAGCAAGAATCATTCATGCATTGGACAAAATGCTTCACAGCATTTCATCTGGTTCATTACATTCTAAGTCCAAATTCTGCACATCGTGTGTGTGTGTGTGTGTGTGTGTGTGTGTGTGAAAGCTATCATATCTGCCTCTTGCATAAAGTTGTCTGAGTTAAAAAGAAACTGTGTCAACATGCTTACATTCCCCGAAAACATTACAGCCTGTGGCTCTGTGCCCCTGAAGAAGCAGAATAAAAGCTTCTTTACTTGATAAACAGGAAATGGTTGATGACAGGAAGAGTATCCACCCGTAACAACAATGCCTCAAATATACCACCGTAATTATATTCTCGTAACTTAGCAGTTCAGCAAAAGAGACCAATAGAATAAGCATCAGACTTAAAGATAAGTACTGGGATGAATTTGTTCAACAAAATCCTTCGAAGTGGTGCCCCAGCATGACTGCAGTCCAATGAATGAAACAAGTAAAAGATAAAAGATGTAAAAACAGACATATAAATAAATTTTAAAAAATGAATGATTATAAAAAAGTAAGCCATTGAAGTCTTTGAGAAAGTAAAACAATTTTATTTTATCAACAGGACAAATTTAAAGAAAATTAACAAGTATTTTAAAAAAATAATTAAGAACTGGACAGTCACAAAAATTATTTCCGTTGTTTACATATGAAAATAACATAGTAGTTTATATAACGACTTGGAGAAAAGGAATGGTAATGGCAGTGATTGTAGTAGTAATAGTAGTAGTAGTAGTAGTAGTAGTTGTAGAATTAGTAGTACCTGAGTGGATGATTAGGATCTGATGAAGCTCCCCTGTGCGCTCTCTGAAATCTTCTCATAGTTCTTCTCAGTACCAACTGACAATGGTAAGGATAACTTTGTTTCTTTCTGATATTTTGTCATAAGCATAACTAAACTTTGAAACAGAACTTTACAGTCCTTATTAAAAACTTCTAGTTACCTCCAAAGTATTCTAATCTTGTTTTACGTGACTTGATTTCTGGCACTTCAGTCAGCTCTGTGTTAAGTTGTTCTCTATCTGGTTCTAACTGCTTCACCCCAGGAGGAATTTCTTATATTCTACGCAATGGATGGTCAAGTTAAAAAAGTAATGGACAACCAGCTACAAAGTAGACTGTGTGTATTATCATTAACACGACATTGTGTTTAAGGTTAAATGATGATTCAGCTGTCAAATGTCCCAGTCTACTTGGCCATAAACAGAATCTACAGACCAGGAATGACTGACCCATAAGAACACAGTTAAATTCTCAACATCAAGAATGAAGGAGTCTCTCTGTGTGGTAGCTTGAATTACTAGAAACATCAGCCAAATCTCTCTCAAATTACATTCAACCATCTTAAAAAAAGATAAGGACAATCTAGTCCTAGATTGTTTTGCAATATATTAAAAAGAAAAAAACAACATTAGTACAAAGCTGAAATGCCTTTGATTGTGGTGTCTATTGATGTAATCCTTTAGCATTTAAACCCACTATATCCGGCCCAAATATTCTACATGTTTTATGTTCAAAGTGGCCAGATCCAGCCTCTCACACCTACACTCCAATGTCATTCTAAAAATAAACAGTCACATCATCAAAATCTCAAAGCTACAAGATAATTCATGATTCATTTCAAAGCAATGTGAACGACTAAGTATTACACTTGACAGAGTAATCTGGGTTAAAGCTGACTCTGGGACTAAACAACATCAACAACAACAATAACCATAGTCTACTAAAAGAGAAGCTGCTGGTCAACAGAGTCTACAACTCAAATTCAATTCTATTTTGGCTTCATTTCTCTTCCTTGATTTTGATAGTTCATGAAAAAAAAAACCCCAAAACTCTACTGAGTTTCTTTGGACAGGATTCAAAGATTTATAAAGAAATAAATGTTCAGTGGAATCATTGCTGCTATATTATTATTAGTGCTTGTTTCTTTTAAGTCCTAATGGAATGAAAGGAAAAGATGACAGAAACAGGATCGGAGCATAGAACCAAATGGAATACTGTTACAGATTTATCATTTACACAATCTCTCCTGCCAGAAATAAGTATGATGATTTTACTATGATTAGATGGGAGTTCACAGGATTATTTGGACAAGAAATAGGAAAAACTGCAAGACAGAACTCCAATGGGATTTGTGTAGTAGGATTTAACCCTAATGATCTCCCTTGAATTCAACAATAACGTTAACATGTCAATTCAGAAACATTCAAACCACTACTAGTTTGTTTTTGTTTTATTATATCTATATAATTTTGTATCTTAAAGAAAGAGAGAAAGAAAGAACAAAAAGAAAGGTGTCAGATTTAAGATAAAAATCCATACTTAGTTTTTTTTTAATGTTTTTTTTTTTTAATAACCCTGAATAATATATTAGCATTTAATGAAATAAAATACTTGAGCAATCAGTGCAGAGTTTCTCAGATAGGTTTCTGCGAGTAATGATACTGATTATGACGATTGAATAGCATCAGACAGTTACCACATAAATAAAACATATCTTCTTCATTTAGGTATAATAAGAAAGCAATACAATGAAATAACAAGTAAGATGAAATTTGTAACAGGAGACTGGACACTCGTTCTATAATATTCACAATGTTGCAGAAGAAAACGAAACATTTACACACACAAAATTATATATATATATATATATATATATAT
>NC_068982.1:131764005-131768446 GCF_001194135.2 Octopus bimaculoides
ATTTATCTATATATATTTTGTGCTTGTGCCACGTAAAAAGCACTAAGTCCACTCTGCTGAGTGGTTGGTGTTAGGAAGGGCATCCAGCTGTAAAAATCCTGCCAAAACAGTCACAGAAGTCTGGCACAGGATTCTGCCTGGCTGGCTCTTAAGAAACCATCCCACCTACGCTAGCATGGAGGGCGTGTGTGTGTGTGTGTGTGTGTGTGTGTGTGTGTGTGTGTGTGTGTGTGTGTGTGTGTGTGTGTGTGTGTGTGTGTGTGTGTGTGTGTGTGTGTGTGTGTGTATGTATTTAGTCCTCCTGAGTGTCCAAAAATCACCCTCCCCATGAAACAAGTTGGTAAGTTTAGTTGCTGATAGCCCAACTATGCAACATGTTGTACTGGGTTACATGTTACCAGTAGCACTATGAAGCAACCTGACCCACATATGTTTGTGTGTAACTTGAGTTTTCATGGGAGAGAGTTTCCTTTATACAACTTAAGATAAATCACCAATTGCATAAATGTTATCTAATTCATCCTATCAAACTATACACGTATATAAATACACACACACACACACACACAAGCGTCTAGCTGATCTCATGAGCATGACCCAATATGTTGTACCACATTTTTGGCAATTGTTTTAGAAAGCAGACAAAATGTCACAAGTATGACAAAACATGTTCTTGGCTCTACCACCCTTGCCACAGTGTAACACTGAGGATGTGACAGCAGGAGGGAGAGAGTGCTGCAGCCTCAGTCAGCTGGTTCTCATCTTTAGCTTAGTAGACTGAAGCAATAGGAAATGATGTGCCTTGCTCAATGACACAGAGCAATGCCCAGTTCAGGAACTGAAGTAGTGAATTTATGATTGTGAGCCTAACACAATGGCCACATGCTTCTATAGATTTATACACACACACAACACATACTCTTTTACTTGTTTCAGTCATTTGACTGCGGCCATGCTGGGGCACTGCCTTTAGTCGAGCAAATCGACCCCAGGACTTATTCTTTGGAAGCCTAGTACTTATTCTATCGGTCTCTTTTTGCCAAACCATTAAGTTACGGGGACGTAAACACACCAGCATCGGTTGTCAAGCGAAGTTGGGGGGACAAACACAGACACACAAACATATACACACACACACACATATATATATATATATATATATATATATATATATATATATATATATATACATATATACAACGGGCTTCTTTCAGTTTCCGTCTACCAAATCCACTCACAAGGCTTTGGTCGGCCCGAGGCTATAGTAGAAGACACTTGCGCAAAGTGCCACGCAGTGGGACTGAACCCAGAACCATGTGGTTGGTAAGCAAGCTACTTACCACACAGTCACTCCTGCGCCTATATATGAATATATCTAAATATATGTTACGTCAGATCATTATGTAACCCTGTAAGACCTGTTGCATGGTCAGACTACTGGCAACTAAATTGGTGATGCTATCAAATCTGCTTGGTAAGAAGGATAGTTTTCATTCTGTCCTACCACCTTGTAGGATGGAAAACAAAACCTATCAAAGGCCAAATGAACTCAGAAGAGTCAACAGCCATCCAACAGCTGGGACACACCTCCTAATCTTTGTTTAAACATTTCTCTTGAGCAAATGCATGTATGTATATATGTCAGTGGCTAGCATATAAAAAAATTACCATATCGGTAAAATTAATTTTTAAGAATATAACTATAATTAAGAATGCTGGAATGCCAGTGCCTATATGCTAGAAGTAGATGTCAAATACCTACAATCCACTCTAAATTTGTTCTCTAATAGATGGAATGTATATGTGCGAAATGCATGTATATATTGGTATCTGTATGAAGAAATTTATTGGTATGTATATATATATTTTTCGCTTATATACTTGTTGGTGTATCTCTACTAAGGATTGCAAATTAATCTTTATTACAGAGCATGAAATCTTAAGATATAAGATTATCCGACATTTTGTAAATCTTGCTTCTTACCTCGCATCTAACTTGGGGTTATAAATAGAGAACAAATTTAAAGTGGATTGTAAGTATTTGACATCCATTTCCAGTGTAGAGGCGCTGGCATTCCATCACCCTTAATTATAACTATATTTTCATAATTATCCACTTAAAAATTAATTTTATCAATATTGTCATTTTTTGTTTTTGTGTTAGCCACTGATATAATCATTTTAATAATTATATTCTCAATTTATAAGTATAAATAATTTTTGAGTTCTCTAGTCATTATATTATGCTGCGGTACTGTATTTGATCCGTATGATTTCTGACATGAACCACATGGTCGAGATGGGCTAATTGATGGAATGTATATGTGGAAAATGCATGTATATATTTGGTATCTGTATGAATAAATTTATCGGTATGTATATGTATTTTTTGCTTATATGTTTGTCAGTGTGTCTCTACCGAGGATTGCAAAGTAATCTTCATTACAGAGTATGAAATCTTAAGATATAGGATTATCCGATATTTTGTAAATCTTCTTGCTCATTACTTTGTATTCGACCTAGGGTTATAAACAGAGAACAAATTTAGAGTGGATTGTAGGTATTCGACATCTACTTCTAGCGTACAGGCATTGGCATTCTAGCGCCCTTAATTATAATTATATTTAAAAATATATACATATATATTCATATATGCATATATATACACATACATACATATGCACAAAGATAGATAGATAGATAGATAGATAGATAGATAGATAGATAGATAAATAGATAGATAGATAGATAGATAGATAGATAGGTAGATGGATAGATAGGTAGGTAGATTAGTAGATTGAAAGACAGATATATGTGTGTATTACAAATTGAGGAATTCAATATATATATTGACTTCTTTGCTATTAGGACTTATATACATAAATGCATACATACAAACACACACACATGGTCATATTTATATATACATGTATATTTATATACATGTATACACAGACACATTTATATATATATATATATATATATATATATATATATATATATATATATATATATATATATATATATATATATACATATATACACACACATACATATATACACTTATATACACATATAAACTCACATAAAGGTTTTAATATCTGAATATGGAAAACGATTTATTTCTGTTCTGTAAAAACAGTCGTTCATCTACCTGACATCAGACTGACATGCTAAAAATATATCATTTTCATTTATTGGCTCCGCGAGAGAAAATTATTTTTCCCACCCAAAACTGATTCCATAAAATAAACTATAAACAATAAAAATTGAAATTTTTTAAAAACATCACTTGTTTGGCTGCATTTCTAGAGCCATTAAGCATAGCTGCCATGAAGAATGAAGTCACCTGTACATGACACTGCAACAGAGAGAGAGAGAGAGAATAGTTAACTCAGAGTGTGTGTGTGCACATATGATTGTTTCTTTTAGAGAGATAGTCAGCTGTGTGAGTATATGAGTGCACGAATGAGAGAACTAGAAGGAAAGTGTAAGACAGAGAAAGAACAGGAAAAGGAAAAAAAAAAAAAAGTAATCACATTCCCGTAAATTTGACTGTAAAAACAGATGTAACTGACTGTGTAAATACTGCGATGCAAGAATGAAAAATAAAACATTCACTCAAATTTAAAGAAGAAATCTGTGCCAAACATGTGACAATGAAGGCAAAAGCTGTGTCTCACATGTATAATCAAACTGGGGGAAAAAAACCTCACCCAAGTTCGTGACTGACTTAACAGAAGTCACATCACACGGATATGACTGCAATGATAAAAGCTAGCATATAAGGATGCTTGTAATATCAAGAGATATCACATAGGTAAGACAGCCATGTCCATAAACATCATATAAGTAAGAGTGTTTTTTCAATAGACATTATATAAGACTACCATATCCATAAGCATCATAGACATTATATAAGACTGCCATATCAATATACATCATATAAATATGACTGCCATATCCAAAGACATCATACTAGAGAGATGTCAATGGTTTCCTCCAGTTATGGATTTAATGATAGTAAAAGTCTTCATACAAATAAGATTGCAATGGAAATGCTTTCATATTGCATTTGGCATGAGTGCAGAGAGCTACTCATAAATGCAATAAAATAAAGCTTTCATACAAAGATGAGAGCAATAGTAGAGATTTCATACAAGTACGAAAGCAATTGTAAAAGCCTCTATACTTGTATAACTGCAATGAAAAAGTCTTCATACAAGTATGACTGCAATGAAAAAGCCTTCATACTAGTACGACTGCAATGGAAAAAGCCTTCATACTAGTATGACTGCAATGGAAAAAGCCTTCATATTAGTATGACTGCAATAGAAAAAGCCTTCATACTAGTACGACTGCAATGGAAAAAGCCTTCATACTAGTATGACTGCAATGGAAAAAGCCTTCATATTAGTATGACTGCAATAGAAAAAGCCTT
>NC_068982.1:131768509-131776826 GCF_001194135.2 Octopus bimaculoides
TGAAAAAGCCTTCATACTAGTACGACTGCAATGGAAAAAGCCTTCATACTAGTATGACTGCAATGGAAAAAGCCTTCATATTAGTATGACTGCAATAGAAAAAGCCTTTATACTAGTATGACTGCAATAGAAAAAGCCTTCATACTGGTATGACTGCAATGGAAGATGCCTTCATATAAGTATGACTAAATTGAAAAATGCCTTCATACAAGTATGACTGCACTTTTAAAAGTCTTCATACAAGTATGACTGCAATGCAAAAAAACCTTCACAAAGGTATAAGAGAGGTAGTGGTACAATGTTGGACAATGATGATTATGCAGACTAATGGGCAGGCCTGAGTAAGACATTTTGAAGAATCTGGCAATTGTCCACACATGTAAGTTTCCCCTCTCCATGCCACCAGTGTTTATCCAAGAGAAAAGCCAACTTGGGCTGATACAGCTTGGCACTAGTGTTGTCACAGGATTGCTGTCAGAACACTAAGAGCCAAAATAGGTAGTGCAAGGCACCTTGCCTGATCTAATAATTCTGCCAATCCATCACCTTAGATTGGTACTTTTTTAATTGATTCTGAAAGGATGAAAGGCAAGGTTGACCTTGGTTGGATTTGAACTCAGAGTGCAGAGAGTTAGAACAAATACTGCTGAATATAATGCATCAAATATGAGAGGAATTATATTCAATGTCCTAATGTATCAATTTGCTATGTTATACAAGTATGAGCACAATGGAAAAAGCCTTTATACAAGTATGGCTGCAATACGAAAAGCCTTCATGCAAGTATGACTAAATGGAAAGACTTCATACGAGTATGACTGCAGTGGAAAAGCCTTCATACAGATAGGACCACAATGGAAGAAGCCTTCATACAAGTATGACTGCAATCAAAAAAGCCTTCATACAATTATGACTGAAATTGTAAAGCTGTCATAAAAGTATGACTACAGTGATAACAACCTTTATACAAATATGATGCAATGGCAAAAGAAGGCAATGATTGTCATACAAGTACAACTGAGCTGAAAATAGCCTTCATATGAATCTGACTGAAATGGTGAAGGATTTCTTACAAGTATGACTGCAAGGGCAAAAACTATCATGCAGATATGATTGCAATAGCAAAAACAAGCATTCAAGCATTACTCAAATTGCATAAGCTGTCTTGTGAATGATAGAAAACATTTGATTGTATACATTGGAAGATAAATTCATGTCATATGCGTGTAACTGTGATGGAAAATGCTATCACAAAATTGTAATAACAATGGTGTAAAAACAGACAGTTGCTCACGTGTGACTGCAATTATAAAACAGTCCAATATCTTTTGACTAGAAAGGTAAAGTATGTCAGTCACTTTTGACAGCCATGAAAAAGTGAAAAATGTTATCGGTAATGTTATCTGCAATGTAAGGAATAAGACACTTGTGAGTGTGTAACAGCAAAGGAGAAATAAGTCACCTCTCTCTCTGATTGTAATAAAGAATACAAGTTACCTCCCTAAGAGCAGTTGACAGTGTGTAGACTTCATAAAACAGTAGAAATCAATTAATATAAATTTCACTTATTTAAAATAAATACCATTTCAGTTATAAAATAAAATTTCCTCTTACAAAAGTTTTTTTATAGTAATGAGCCAAATATTTACTAAACCCACCAAATATATTCAATTTTTTTTTACAAGAAGCTAAAACAAGGAACCAAACCTAAGTACAGAGTTCTATTCACTAAAAGTCAAAGTGGTATTATACATCATCGCCAAAATTCATTCGAATTTGTTCAAGGAAGATGAATGTGAAAACAGTGTGTGGACCAAGTCGTACAAAGGCTGGTATGAAACCCTGCAAATAAACAACAAAATAGGATCAATTAAAAACTGAATTAGAAGTACAGAAATATAATGAAAGGCGGCATGTTGATGTATGCTGCATCCAAGAGATAAGGTGGAGAGGGGCTTCAGCCAGATTCCTCACAGGCAAAACTCATAGGTATAGAATCTTCTGGGAAGGTAACAGTGATGGGGTAGGTGGTGTGGGCATACTTCTTGCAGAGAAACGGGTGGATAAGGTCATACAGATAGTCAGAGTGAGCAATAGAGTGTTTAAGCTCAGGCTAGTCTTGCAGAATAGCATAGTGTCAGTTATTTCTGCTTATGCCCCACAAGCAGGCCAACCAAATGAACAGAAGGACCATTTTTATGATGTTCTCCTGCAGGCTACCTCTAAGACAAATGACAAGGATCTCATCTTCATGGCTGGGGACTTCAATGTGCATGGTGGGCAACAGCCAGGTATTTTCCATGGTGTACATGGGGGCCATGGAACTGGTTCACGAAACAAAGAGGGAACAAGGCTACTGGAGTTCTGTAATGCAAATAACCTGTTGATCTGCAACAACTTCAGGAAGCCGACCAGCCACCTGATAACCTACCAATCAGGTGGTTATGCTAGCCAGATCGATTACATTCTCACCAGGCAGCAGGATGCATGGTTGCTCTTAAATACAAAGACCCTCCCTGGTGAAGAATGTATCCCCCAGCATAGACTAGTTGCTAGTGATTTTAGACTCCAGACCAGAAGCAGACCAATCTGGAAAAGAAGGATTTGGAAGCTTAAGAACCCTTCATGTGCTCAGAGATTTAGGGACATCCTAAGTGAGAAATTTGATGAGAGGGAGGAGGAGCTACAAACTTGTGACATAAAGGGCAACTGGGAATTCCTATGGGACAGCTTGCTGAGAGCCACAGACCAAATCTGTGGGTGGTAATATTGTGGTGGTGGAATGATGTGGAAGAAAAGGCCATTAGAGCAAAGAAACAGGCCTGGAAGGACTGGAAGAGTGGGGGTAGCAGGTAATAGTGAGAAAGGAAGTTAGGCAACAGGTATATCTAGCCAAAGGAGAAGCAGAAAAGAAGAAGTTTGCCTATGTTCAGTGATGTGAGGACCAAAGAATTGAAGTGTTTCAGATTGCAAGACAGTGTGTGAGAGAAAACTGTGATATCATAGGAGAGAAATGTGTCTGAATGGATGATGGTGCACTTGCATTTAATGATTCTGCAAAGAAAGAGGCTTGGAAATGCCATTATGAAAGACTGATGCATATGGAGAATGAATGGGAAGAGGAGAGTCTGCCAAATGTTGACCCAACTGAGGGACCAGCTATCCAAATTGACAGTACCTTGGTAGATAAAGCAATTAAGGATATAAAGACAGGGAAAGCCCCCAATCCATCAGGAATCACCACTGAGATGCTTAAAATATCTGACGGTGTGGGTTATAGTCACCCATATTCATGGACCACGAAGGAGTCATACCCAATGACTGGTGTAGCAGCACCATAGTCAACTGCTACAAAGGTAAAGGTGATGCCTTAGATAGAAATAATTACAGAGGTGTCAAATTGTTGGATCAGATGATGAAAGTTACGGACAGAGTCATAGCCTAACTAATTAGGGAGGAGTTAGCCTAGATGAGATACAGTTTGGTTTTGTGCCAGGCAGAAGCACCATTGATGTTATATTTCTGATAAGGCAGCTGCAGGAGAAATACTTAGCCAAAGATAAACCTCTGTACTTGGCCTTTGTTGACTGGGAGAAAGCCTTTGACTGGGTTCCCTGATTCTTTATCTGGTGGTCAATGTGGAAACTAGGGACACATCCCTGTATAAGCTATGTACAGGGAGGGATGCTACCAGTAAGGTGAGGGTTGGCAATGAATACAATGAAGAATTCAGGGTACAAGCAAGGGTTCACCAAGGATCAATGCTCAGCCCCCTCTTGTTTACCATAGTCCTCCAGGCAATAACAGAGGAATTTAAGACAGGCTGTCCCTGGGAGCTCCTCTATGCTGATGACCTTGCTCTTATAGCTGAGTCACTAACAGAACTAGAGAAGTTTGAGGTATAGAAGCAAGGTCTAGAATCGAAGGGTCTTAGAGTTAACCTAGTTCTATGCTACAAATTTCCTGTTTAAAGTCGTCTAAAACTTCCATTAAAATTACATACTAATTCATGTTTCATGCATCATTTTAATAATGACAATGTTAGTTTATTAAATTCTTCATTATTTTCAAAACTGATTGAAATAAAAGGCAGTCTCAACAAAAACATTTAAGAAAAGAATTACTATGTTCAGAGAACTGCATTCATTTCAAAACAGAGTGTAGCAACTATTTAGAGAACTCAGTTAAACAAATCAACTTCTGTATCTATGTTCTTTTAAAATCTAATACTCAATCAATCAGTCCATTTTGCCAAACTACAAATATAGGGACCTAAACAAACCAAACCAATTGTCAAATAGTGGGGTGGGAGCACAAACACAAACACACACACATACATATACAATATAGTCATGCAGTTCCCCTTTGAATCAGAGATGATGCATAGTTGATGTGAATCTTGTGTTGCAGCACTGGATGCAAATTCTTTCAGAATCATACAGCATCTTTAACCTCAGTTAATGAAGAATTACAATGTAAGAAAGTGTGCTGGAGATTTTACCAATACTACCCACTTCCTGAGAGTATAGATTTAGCATACAACACACGAGAGAATATTTTATTTATGGGAACCATTTTGAGCGTGGCCGTTGCCAGTACCACCTGACTGGCCTTCGTGCAGGTGACACGTAAAAGCACCCACTACACTCTCTGAGTGGTTGGCGTTAAGAAGGACATCCAGCTGTAGAAACTCTGCCAAATCAGATTGGAGCCTGGTGTAGCCATCTGGTTTCACCAGTCCTCAGTCAAATCGTCCAACCCATGCTAGCATGGAAAGCGGACGTTAAACGATGATGATGATGATGATGATGATGATGATGATGATGATGGGATTTTCAATAGATTCACAACAATCTTTCTATTCCAGGGAATTCTTTTGTTGAATTTTTCAGAAATTAACATTTATACTTACTTTAAAAAAACCTAATGGACCATTTTTGCTAATCTCAATAGCACAGGCTAGAATGTTCTGAAAAAAAGAAAAGAATAGAAGAAAACAAAATAAAACAATATGGTAGAATTTATGAATGACAAACTTGCATTTTTAAGAACATTTAACATTAAAGAATTATCTGTTGAAATGGAATTGGTCAGAGTTGTTTACATTTCAAATGAAAAATGATTACTAGGGCTTCCAATGTTTAGAATCAGTTCAAAGAACATAAATTCACTTAGTGTTTGTAGATTAGTGAGAGAGAGAAAGAGACATAGAGAGAGGAGAAAGAAAGAAAGAGAGTTGGTCTAAATATTTGTATCACTTAACAAAGTTGATTTTCTCTTTTAAATTCTTTGTAAAAATCTAATCTAGTTTACTATAAATTGTGTGCATTTTCCTTTTATAGAACAGAGTTTGACATCATTTTAATGTCCACTTTTGATTAGATTCATTCCCAATGTTCCATAAACCGTTCAATCATGGAGAAATACCTTGCTTAGAAAAAGGGGGAGAGTTGGTGACAGGAAGGGCATCAGGCCAAAAAATGAGCTTCACCAGCAGCAGCACTACCATCACCACAACCACCATATTTTTAAATCCACTTTTCCATACTTGCAGTAGTCAGATGAAATTCATTGGAGCAGATTTTCTTGGGTTGGCTGAATTTCCTATCATCAATCCTCACCAATTTCTAAGTGAGGTAATATTACCTTCTGGCTGGACTCGTTTTCATGGGAGACTGGAAATGAGGGACTATGATGATGACAATCATTTATAGCTGTCCCATCATATAAAGACAAGGAAACACAAACACACACACATATAATTAAATGCATATATGATGATGATGGATTCTCCAGTCATTAGACAATGTATGAGGGTTCGACAATTTCTTACCGAACAACCACACAGATAATTTGTTTATAGTGATCAAATGTTTGTGTAGACATACACTCACTCCCTCCATCAAATCGACTTTACCTGTACAGGTGCAACAGGTGCCACATGTCAGATGACGATATGAAAACCAAGAAATGAAGTGTTTTGCTCAAGAACAAAACACAACACCCGGTCTGGGAACTGAACCCATGATCTCGCAATCGTGAGTGCAACACCTTAACCACTGAGCCACACACATCTGTACACATTAACTATATACTCTGTAAAGTAACCGGTGTTAGGAAGGACATCCAGCTGGAGAAACCATGACAGAACAGACAATGGAGCTTAGTGCAGCCTTACCAATTCCTGTCAAACCATCCAATCCATGCCAGCATGGAAAACAGATGGTAAACAATGACAATAATATATACATCATCATCATTTAGCATCTCTTTCCATACTGGCATAGGTTGGATGGTTAACCAGGGCTGGTGAGCTGGAGAGCTGCACCAAGTTCCAGTCAGATTTGGCATGGTTTCTATGGCTGGATGTTCTTCCTAATGCCAACCACTCCAAGAGTGTAATGGCTGCTTTTTACATAACACTGGCATTGGCCACAACTACGATTTCACTTGTCTTGATTAGTCTTCTTTTCAAGCATGGCATATTGTCAAAGGTCTCAGTCACTTATTACCTCCATGAGGACACATATAATCTGTGTGTGCATGTGTGAAGTGTGTGTGTGTATATATATATATATATATATATATATATATATATATATATATATAGAGAGAGAGAGAGAGAGAGAGAGAGAGAGAGAGAGAGAGAGAGAGAGCAAGAGCTTCAGATAACAATCATGCAATTTCATATTAATTACACTAATTAGAGTTTTTTGTTTTGAGTATATAATTTTTACCTTGTATGTTCCAGGTGGAGCATTCATAATTCTTGTTTTCATGACATCTAGAGGCATAGTGAGAAGAGTTGCAATTGTACCCTGCAATGGAAATATAAGTAGATATGAAAACAATCCTTTGGGTATTAACCCACTGGGTTCAATGAAACAAATTCCATTTTAATGTGATGTAAATTATAACCTTCTTTCGAAATTGCTCATATCAATTGTTGAGAGAAATCACCAGACACTTGATACCTAATTAGGGGTTTGCTACTCTTCATTTTAACTGTCCTGTGACTCTCAACTAGTATCATGGAAGACACAAAAGTAATTTTCAAGGCAATTTCTTTTTTTATATTTTCCATGCCCAGAAATATGGTAAATATTATTTTGGATGCATTCCATTCCCTTGGCTAGTCTTATTCAATGCAGAGCTAGCTTTGCTGGCTGCTGTTATCACTCTGGACACCAAGCCATATCAGATATTATACTTTGGAGGATTTGCATCCAAAAAGAAGATGAAAACCACCCAGCAGCATTGATGTTATTGGCAGAGACACACAACATAAAACCTGAAGAACTACCAAAGTCAACAGAACATGGATTCCTGGTAGAGTGAGTAAAAAATGCATTTCCGTTGTAGCCATTTGAGGAATAAGATCTCAAGACTAAAATATGTTCTTGATTTGTAGTGGGTAAAAATATTTTAAGTGACTGCGTTTTTAGGGGGAGGGGGGGTTGTAACAAATTCCACTGAAACTTCAGTTGAATTTGAGTTGTCTTTTAAAGCTTATTCTTTAGAATTTCCATTGTAGTTGTGAGTAATTCAGAAGAATATATAGCTGGCATGCATGCATGCGTCCATCCACCCATCCATACATACCTACATACATACATACATACATGAATAAAATATGACAAACTTTTGTGTTGTACTTACTGCCATAATACTGGAAGAAAAGTGTGTGACAAGATTGTCTGAGAAGAAACCTGTGCCCAGAAGAGATGATTTGATCTGGTCATAACAAGCAAGCTGAAATTCAAAGAAATATGTAAGACTTCACATCACACACCAAATAAATTAGGAAAACAACTGTAAACAGTTTCTGAAATATTTCAGAGAATAAATAATAGTAAAACTAAATGTTATGCAACAATCTAAAATAATAAGACAAAAAAAACCATATAAGTTATTCCAATAACAAAGTTGTTGGAACACAAATTGAAGACTTCAACCACCTACTATAGCGGCAGGGTCACCAAAATCTTGTGAGTGGATTTGGTAGGCAGAATCTGAAAAAAAACCCATAATATATGTTTAGGTGCAGGAGTGGCTGTGTGGTAAGTAGATTGCTTACCAACCTCATGATTCCGAGTTCAGTCCCATTGTGTGGCACATTGGGCAAGTGTCTTCTACTATAGTCTTGGGCCGACCAAAGCCTTGTGAGTGGATTTGGTAGACAGAAACTGAAAGAAGCCCATCGTCATCATCATCATCATCATTATCGTTTAACATACGCTTTCCATGCTAGCATGGGTTGGACGATTTGACTGAGGACTGACAAACCGGATGGCTGCACCAGGCTCCAATCTGTTGT
>NC_068982.1:131776957-131788390 GCF_001194135.2 Octopus bimaculoides
TATATGTTTGTGTGTCTGTGCTTGTCCCTCCAGCATTGCTTGACAATCGATGCTGGTGTATTTATGTCCCCATAACTTAGCGGTTCGGCAAAAAGAGACCGATAGAATAAGTTCTAGGCTTACAAAGAATAAGTCCTGGGGTTGATTTGCTTGACTAAAGGCAGTACTCCAGCATGGCCGCAGTCAAATGACTGAAACAAGTAAAAGAAAAAAAAAGAATGTGATTGGAAGTGGTGGTGGTGGTGGTAGTTACAGTTCCTTGCCTTGACATTGCATGATAGTTACAAACAAGTGTCACTATGATATAAGCAGTGTTGTTCATTTCCAGTCACCCATGAAAACATGTTAAGCTTGGAAACAGGTGAGGATTAGTGACAGGAAGTACATCAAGCTGTAGAAAAGCTTCCTCAGTAAATTCTGTTTGACCCATGCAAGCATATAAGAGTAGATATTTAAAAACGATAAAGGATGATGATGATGATGATATTAGATATCAATCACTCATACTTTTGCTACCACCATTCACTTATTGTTGCATTTCTTTCTATTCATCTTCTCAGTAACTAGCCTTGAGCAAACAGATACAACACAGGGTAGGAAACCACAACCATTGAATTTTTAATAAGTGAAGCATCATAAACATTTCTAGGCTGTTGAACTGGTTGTGTCAGATTTAGAAGTAAAATAGTGTAAACAAAATAAAGAAAAAAATTTAAGTAGGTCAATAGATTAATTCAGCTCTGCTTCTAAATGTTTCTTTAAATGTTTTGTATTCATTTTTCTATGCTAACATTACTAGAAATATTTTAAGGAAAATAAATATTTACATAGTTAAGAGACAACAGTCTTTTCTTTTTTTCCTTTACAGTCGAATGTTCTAGTTACAACTATCAACATTATCATCATTTAACGTACGCTTTCTATGCTGGCATGGGTTGCACGGTTTGACTGAGAACTGGCAAGCTAAGAGGCTGCACCAGGCTCCAGTCTGATCTGACAAGGTTTCTACAGCTGGATGCCCTTCCTAATGCCAACCACCTCAAGAGTGTAGTGAGTGCTTTTTACATGCCACCGGCATGGGAGCCAGTCAAGTGGTACTGGCAGCGACCATGCTCAAATAGTGCTTTTTACGTGCCACTGGCATGGGACCAGTTAGGTGGCACTGGCATCTAGTTCATAAAGAAGTAGAACCTGTTGTTATCCACATAGGCATGCAAAACACTATCAATGCTTAGTATCACTTTGTGTATTTCTTTGGCTAATTTCATGAGATGTACCACTTGTCTGGTTATGACAAATACCAAAAGAGAGTAGCTCCCAAGAACTGGTATTTTTTGCAGAAAGGAGACTCACATAAAACACACTGAGAATGTAAGCAACTTGACTTTATGAGTATTTATTAATGAAATATGTAAAGGATGCAGTCTTGAGAGCTATTAGCAAACTGTCATAAATTCAAATCTTACAACTATTATTTTTGCACTGATTGTGCTGAAACCTCTCTCTCTCATTGCTTGCTCCAGTTGTCAAACTGAAAAAAACAGGATGCCACACCTACTTTCAAATTAAATGGTTAGTGGCACACAGCACAAAGAATATCTAGCTATTTTTAATAAAATGAAGCAACATATAAAGCACTACATGTGAGCAAGTACAGAAAAACAAATCTAAAATAGGAAAAATAAAAAGGAAAAGAAACATTAACCTCAATTCTTAAAGGACTTTTGGTGGACTACTTTAAAGATATAAGAAACAAAAAAAAAAACAAATTTGATATCTTGATTTAACCTGTGCTGATGAGGCTTAATATAGCAGAAATAGGGCCTTACACAGATATTCTGTTAATAATAAAGGATCTTATGATAAAACATGGTTGCTCTTCTCATTTTTCTTCCACTGAGAAAAGAAAGAAAACAAAAACTTGCCAACTTAAAACCTAGAAAAAAAAAAGAAAAGAAAGTGATTCCCTCTCCTGAAATACATAGATTCTTCTTCCCTCCCTCCCTCTTTTTCTTTCTATCTCTCTCCTCCCTTTCTCTCTCTCTCTCTCACTCTCACTCACTGCCATAATAACACATCTAGCAAGCAACAGACGCATGAAAAAATAAATCATTTTGAGTTAATCGCTTAAAACTTAATGAAATAATTATAAGACTTTAGAAATAAGAACTTTATTCCATATGACCTAATAAATTACAAAATAATAAAAGCAATACATCGTATAGGTGCAGGAGTGGCTGTGCATTAAGTAGCTTGCTTACCAACCACATAGTTCCAGGTTCAGCCTCATTGCGTGGTACCTTGGGTAAGTGTCTTCTGCTATAGCCTCGGGCCGACCAAAGCTTTGTAAGTGGATTTGGTTGATGGAAACTGAAAGAAATCCATCATATATGTGTGTGTGTGTGTGTTTGTGTTTCTGTGTTTGTCCCCCCCACCATCGCTTGACAACCGATGTTGGTGTGTTTACGTCCCCGTGACTTAGTGGTTCAGCAAAAGAGACCGATAGAATAAGTACTAGGCTTACAAAGAATAAGTCCTGGGGTTGATTTGTTCAACTAAAGGCGGTGCTCCAGCATGGCGGCAGTCAGTCACATGACTGAAACAAATAAAAGAATAAAAGAATAATACCTGACCAATTGTCACAAGAACTGCTCTGCTGCTGGCCATGGTAGCACCATTGAACATCCGTGCTGGCCCTTCTTCACGGACCACTCGATATAGACCATCGATGGCATGTTTATAACTGGAAACATTTGTAATTAGCAAAAGAGAGAGAAAAAATATATAATTAAACATTCATTACATTTGCATTGTAGTAGGATTAGAGTAAAAAACCCTTGAGGTTAGTGTTATGGTAATTGATGAGATATGGTGATTTTTACTGATTGTTTCTTTTGCTCCTCGGCAAAACTGTAGAATGTAAGATCAAAATACTTATGTGAAACAGAGTTATTGAACACCATTAGAAGGTTAAAAGAACAAAATGCTGGCTGTAGAGTTAAAGAGCTCATTTTGCAACCATATCGTTTGGGGGTTCAGTCCTACTGCATGGCATCTTGTGCAAGCATCTTCTACTATAGTCCTGAGCCATGAAATTGTATGAAAGCCTGTATGTAAGGTGGTGAGCTGGCTGAAACGTTAGCATGCCGGGCGAAATGCTTAGCGGTATTTTGTCTGCCATATTGTTCCGAGTTCAAATTCCTCCTAGGTCAACTTTGCCTTTCATCCTTTCGGGGTCGATAAATTAAGTACTAGTTACGCACTGGGGTCGATATAATCGACTTAATCCGTTTGCCTGTCCTTGTTTGTCCCCTCTATGTTTAGCTCCTTGTGGGCAATAAAGAAATAAGAAACTGTAAGAAAGCCTGTCATGTGTGTGTGTTTGTTTGTTTCCTTCAATGCTTGATAACCAGTGTTGGTTTGTTTCCATTCCCATAAATGTGCTGTTTGGCAAAAGAGACCGATAAGGAAACGTACCAAACTTAAAAACACAAGCACTGATGTTGATTTGTTTGACCAAAACCTTCAAGGTGGTGCTCTAGCATGGCTGCAGTCCAAGGACTGAAACAAGTAAAGGATAAAATATCTGTGACGTTTGTGCCATGTAAACATCTCTCACATTATTAAGGAAAACAGTGAAAGCGATCAGTAAACAACATCATTATCCAGTATGCTGCAGCCATTATGAGTCAATGACGGCACTTGTGCCAGTGGAGCACTAACAGCACCGTCTGAGTATGATCATTGCCAGAACAGCTGTCTGGCTTCTGTGCTAGTGGCACATAAATAGCACCATTTGAGTGTGATCGTTACCAGCATCACTTTACTGGCACTTGCGCCGGTGGCATGTTACAAAATCATTCGAGCGAGATCGTTGCCAGTGCTGCTAGACTGGCTCCTGTGCAGGTGGCACGTAAAAAACAGCATTTTGAGTGTGGCTGTTGCCAGTACCGCCTGACTGGCCCTTGTGCCGGTGGCACGTAAAAGCACCCAGTACACTCTTGGAGTGATTGGCGTTAGGAAGGGCGCCAGATCAGATTGGAGCCTGATGCAGCCATCCGGTTCACCAGTCCTCTGTCAAATCGTCCAACCCATGCTAGCATGGAAAGTGGACGTTAAGCGATGATGATAATGATGATTTCGTACTTGCATCTATTTATGTCTAATACTCTGCAAGATACCATTCTCCAGTAAATATAACCCATTTCAGCTCAGTTAATTGAAACAATATGGAATGAAGTGTCTTACACTGCTTGGTTTAGGAATAGAAGTCACATCCTTGAAATTGTGAGTGCAACAGCCAAACTACTAGGCTGTTGAGCTTCAAGTAAACAGCATGCTACATCTGAAATAAATATTTGTTATTCTATTCCTAACTTTCAACCTTCTCTTTTCTTATGTGGTACATAATCTGTTTATGCAGTGCACAAATAGCAAATAGTAAAAGTTGAAAAGAAAATTATGAAAATAAAAATTTGTAATGGATATTTTATTTTGATGAAAGTTTTGTAAGATAATCAGAGAAGGGACAGTTATCATATCATTTACAGGCCCTCTGAGATTAGTGACAGTGATGGAGATGATGCTTTAATTTAACCACTCTTGGAGTGGTTGGCGTTAGGAAGGGTATCCAGCTGTAGAAACTCTGCCAGATCAGATTGGAGCCTGGCGTAGCCATCTGTTTCACCAGTCCTCAGTCAAATCTTCCAACCCATGCTAGCATGGAAAGCGGACGTTAAATGATGATGATGATGATGATGATGATTTGTGGATCAGTGTCTGCAAAAAATGTTTGGGTATAGTGAAATTTTAGAGTGTTACAGATCAGAGAAGAAAGACTGGGTTATGTTTTATGTGGTTGTTTTGAGTATTGGATCTTACGGAGGCAAAGTGGCCTATTTCCTTTCAAACGCTGAGCCACACCGAGGCAAAGTGGCTGAATTCCTTTCGAGTTTGGGCCTCAAAGAAGCAATGACCAAGACCTTTGGCATTATGTTGTGCTTGAGAAGAACCATCAAGCTGAGCAAAATTGCAGTCATGACAGATACTGGTGTCACACAAATGGCACCTGTGCTGGGGGTACATAAAAGTATCCATTACACTTTTGGAGTGGTTGGTGTTAGGAAGGGCATCCAGCTGTAGAAAACCATGCCAAATCAGACGGGAGTCTGGTGTAGCTTACCAGCCTTGGTCGAACAGTCCAACACTTGCCAGTATGGACAACAGACGTTAAATGATGATGATGATGATGATGACTGGGTGGGGTGGGGGGCCTGAGAAGATCTCAGAGGTGAAACAATAAAAATATTAAGAAGAAAGACAAGTGGAAGGTTAAGGCTCATATGGAGAGGATATGCAAAGTGCTAGTTGAGAGAAGCAAAAACTGTTGTAGTAGGAATAGAAAAAGCAATGCATTTGTGAGAAAGACTGTTGGTGCCTGAATCATTCGTAATAAGTCATCAGCTAAATGGCTTTTTATGTAAACAACGCTCCAATGGAGAACTTATATATGTTTTGTTTTGTAGAGTCAGCAAAAGACTTGGAAATTCTAGATCAGAGCCCAGCATGTTGTAAGATTACCAGGAATTAGGCACACTTTAGCTTTTTGTTAAAGTGTGTCTCTAGAACAAGGCACTACTGTGTCCATAGGTACAAAGGTGGTATAACAGCCTTGGAAGGCAGCCAGGCAAGAAGAAGGACAAGTCTTAGCATACACAATCATTAGTTGTAAGTGCCTATGATGGAGTAATTGCTAATGGAGTAAACTCCCAACAGAAAATAAGTTGGAAGAGAACTCATCTTCTAGACATATACATCCTGCAGAGAGTATGGACATGTAACAAATGGATAAGTATAGTGGTTGTATCTGACCTTCCCAACTTTCATCTGTAAAGAAGACAGAAATATTCATTCATTTAGATTATGGGTGGGGAAACCCAGCATGCAGGCACAATTGCACCTGCAGGCTGGTGTACTCATATGTAAAAAATATAGTAAATTTTTCAGTTATAAAATTTATACAATATTCATATGACTATTTGCAACATAGGTTGCACTTCCACTACAACTTAAAATGGTTAGAATCAAACAGAAAATTGTCCAGTAATTGCCATTTGAATAGAAATTTTGCTTTCACTATAAAACACATATTGCTAGGTTTTTACCACCCTCTTGAGACCCAACTACACTCTAGCTGAAAAATACAAAAACCACAGAAGTAATATAAACGTCCTAAATTCAGTGGTGATGTTAATGAAGATGTTATGCATTAAATAAATGTGTTAAACTTATCTTTATTAACGGATAATGTATTATACGTAGATATATACAAGATTTTCATAGATATAAGAGTTACAACTTGTGATCTGCCTGGGGATCTTTTTCTTTGGAAATTTTTGCCTGCCGCACTAAAAAATTTCCCCACTCCTAATTTAGACAGTCAGTATCTGATCCAGGACAATGCATTTCCTGGTTCTTATTATCAAGGTGATGATCTGGCAGAATTGTTAGCACATCAGACAAAATGCTTAGAAGCACTTTATGTCTTTACATTCTGAGCGTAAGTTCCATCAAGATCAACTTTGTCTTTTATCCTTTTGGTGGTGGGGATGGAAGTGGGGTATCAATAAAATAAAAAACCAGTCAAGTGCAGGGGTCAATGTAATTCACTTGCCTCCTTCTCTTAAAATTGCAGGTGCTATGATTCAGTCTTTGGCAATATTATCTTTGGTAGACGAGAGACTATGAAGTCAAGCATTTGTACAGACTTTGATAGTTTTAGTAGTTATTCATGACTCACACAGCATAGCCAAATGGTTAAGAAGTTTGCTTCATAATCACAAAAAAAAAACTCAGTTCAATTTCACTGCATGGCAACATGGGCAAGTGTCTTTCACTATAGTCACAAATCAACCTGAGCTTTGTAAGTGAAATTGGGTAGGTGGAAATTGTGTGGAAGCCTGTTGCATGAACTGCACTATTAAGTAAAGGTCCAGCCTTGTTGCACACTATGTTGCAATGATTTTGCCAGAGAGTTACATTAAAGGAACACATACATACCTGTGGAATACTCAACCAATTATACACTAATTCAATGACCAGATACCGTAATCCCTCACTATATCACAATTCACCTATCGCGGTTTATTATTTAAGCTTACATCGATTCATCTGCAGTGTTGTTTTGCATTTATAATAAAATAAATATATACAAATTATGAAAATAATTTAAAAAATATATAGTACAGTACTGTTTCTACTTTGCAGATTTTCACCTATCACAGGGGTTTTGGAATGTAATACCCACAATAGTCGAGGGATTACCGTACTCAGTTGATCAAGCAACTAAATACTCAACAGTGGAAGTTATAAAGATTCAGCGAAGCATTTAGGTATGAGCAGAATTTAGGCTGGTTGAAATATGTGACAAATGTATTTCAACTGCTATTTCACACCTTTCTACATAAGAGAGATTTTTTTTCTCCACAGTAACTGCAGTGTATTTGTCTTTTAGCTGTTGAAATATGTGACAGACATATTTCAACTAGCCTAAATTCTGCTCATACCTAAGCACTGCTTTACGCTAAGGCTTCGTTGTATACCTCAATCGGGTGATCTACTTGCGCAAATCAGTCAACATGTCAACTGAATTATATATAAAGCTATGACTTCATTAAGTTCATTCAAAGTTGCCTCTCTTAGGTACATCTCATTGACAAGAGTCAAAAAACTTGAAACATAGATGGCATCACTGTATGAACAGGGTGTTTTCACACCTTTTTACCATAACCGAGATTTTTTCTCCATGGTAACTGCAGTTGAAATACGTCACAAACATATTTCAACTAGCCTAAATTCTGTTTATAAAGATTCATTTACTTTTACTTCATTTACAACTGAAAAGAGTGAAGTATAGGCTGTGTTTCCTTGATGCATGTATTGATTGCATTGTGTTGCCATCAGCAGATGATTTGGAGGTTTCTGTCTATAGGTTCAGCACATGCCTTGCATGATGTGTTGTTCAGGTTGCATATAAATGATGCCTGTCCGTGCATGGTTAAGAACTGAGGCACAACATCATCTACACAGGAGTTGTGAGTTGTTATAAAGTGACAACAAATAGGTTGTTAATGTACAGAAGGAAAAGTGTGGGAGAACATTACCAGATTAAGGTATACCAGAGATAATAAGATGTGGGTCGGAGAGAGGTCCATGGACACATGCTGCAATGTTACAGACTGACAGGAAACTTCAGATCCTAAGAAAAAAATACAATATTTAGGCCAAGGTTCTATACTGGTGAGAAGATGGGAAATACTAACATTCCCAGAAGATCCAGTTATCATTCACAGTAGATCGGTAAAGAGAGATATCTACATTATATATTTTAAAAAGATACAAGTTTACCATGGACTTCTAGTAATGCAGGTTCAATGATATACAATGACCAGCCAGAGCTAACTGCAACATACCTACAAACATGTGCTCCACTGACTTTGTTTTCAGTGAAAACACTTTTTTCAAAATAAATTCAGATATAATCAGAACTTGTGCCATCTGTAGCATATTTGAAGAAAATTTCATTAAAAAATATCCATTTCTCTTGAAGTTATGAAGAAACAAAGTCAGTGGGGTACATTTGTGTATGCATGCCCATTGCTTTAACATGTATAATAGCAAGATTACATTGCCATTGTATATCTACATAACAGCTTGCTTCACTTCACTTCCATTTTGTATGTAACAACATTTAATTATATAACTGCATATTATATATAAACAATACATTTATTTTGTTTGGGTTGCATCAAAAGGGTGACAATAATGAGAATGAGATGGGGTTAGTTTCTCACTACATGTAAACATAAATAAGATAACAGTATTTACAATGATATTGTGTTTAGTAACCAAATACTAACTGTATTAAAAATGCAACATAATGTGTTGGCAGTAATTAGTTAGTAATTTTACATTTCTTCATAAATGTACGTTCTCTAAACATAATTGTATTTCGTCTTATAGCCCTACATTTTCTATTATTGAGGTTAGAGCTTCATTCATTTTGCATACTTTGCCAGCATTCTTTCCATATGCATACCATATGTATACTTATGCATATACACAATAGAACATTCGATACAATGATAATGATACAATGATAGAAAATCAATGTAACACATGTTATCTTAACGGTAGCATGTTATCTTAATGTAAAACATGCTATCTTAAAGATAACATGTTCACACAAGTAAAACTAAATGAAATGCATAGAGAGCCAGTCGCTGAGGTCGACTTTGCCTTTCATCCTTTCAGGGTTGATAAATTAAGAACCAGTGAAACACTGGGGTCGATGTAATCAACTAGGCCCCTCCCCACAAATTCCAGGCCTTATGTCTATAGTAGAAAGGATTATTATTATTATTATTATCATTAAGGCAGTGAGCGGGCAGAATCATTAGCACGCTGGACAAAGTTGACCTTTCAACTTTACCTTTCATCCTTTTGGGGTCAATAAATTAAAGCACCATTTGAGCACTGAGGTCGATGTAATCGACTAGTCCCCTCCCACAAAATTTCAGGCCTTGTGCCTAGAGTAGAAAGGATTATTATTATTATTATCATTATCATTATTATTATTATTGTTATTATTCTTAAGGTGGCAAGCTGGAAGAATCATTAGCATGCTGGACAAACTACTTAGCAGCATTTCCCCTGGCTTTAACTTTCTAAGTTCAAATACTGCTAAAGTCGATTTTGTCTTTCATCCTTCTGAGGTCAGTAAAAAAAAAAATCGGTCAAGAACTGGCATCAATGTAGTCAATTAGTTCCTCCAATATCAAAATTTCAGGTTTTGTACGTATAGTAGAAAGAGTTATTATCATTGTTGTTTTTGGTTAAGGTATCTAAATAATGAATGAATGAATAGTACTTACTTCCTTCGTTTGTCATGAGGTAATTTTATATCATTTTGCATCCTGGAAAAATGAAAAGAAGGAAAATTAACTAGAAATGTAAAATTTACATAATGAAATTAAACTTGCTTATTTAGAAGCCTCAAAAATGAAACACAATTTTTGAACACTTAAAAGTAAATTTATCAAATTAGCAGCATACATTTCTTTTAAAAAGTAATAACATGTTTTAATTAAACTAATAGAAAGTTAAATGATTGTTGATACATCTGATGTTGACTTATTAGAAGGAATTGAGACTATTTCTTGAACTGCAGATAAAAACTCTCTAGACTAGAGTTATAATACACACACATGCATATCTATGTATATGTATGTATGTATCATTGTCATGTATGTATCATGAGGAGGCACAATGGCTCAGTGGTTAGGGCAGCGGACTCGCGGTTTCGATTCCCAGACCGGGCCTTGTGAGTGTTTATTGAGCTAAAACACCTAAGGCTCCACGAGGCTCCAGCAGGGGATGGTGGCGAACCCTGCTGTACTCTTCCACCATAACTTTCTCTCACTCTTACTTCCTGTTTCTGTTGTGCCTGTAATTCAAAGGGTCAGCTTTGTCACACTGTGTCACGCTGAATATCCCCAAGAACTACGTTAAAGGTACCCGTGTCTGTGGAGTGCTCAGCCACTTGCACATTAATTTCACGAGCAGGCTGTTCCGTTGATCAGATCAACTGGAACCCTTGGCGTCGTAAGCGACGGAGTGCCAACATCATTGCTATCATCATTTTTATGTCCACTTTTCCATGCTTGCAAGGGTCAGGCAATTTTATTGAGGCAGGTTTTCTGTGGCTAGATGCCTTTGCTGTTGCCAACCCTTACCTATTTTGAAGCAAACTAATATTGCCCCATGGCCTGACATCTTTTCACAGAATATACGTTCACAACAATTACGTGATGTCAATAAAAGGAGATACAAAACATGCACATTCTCACTCATACACACAAATTGTGATGGCACCTGTACCATTGGTGCACTAAGAGCACCGTCCGAACATGATCATTGCCAGAGCAGCTGCCTGGCTTCCGTGCCAGTGGCACGTAAATAGCACCATTTGAGTGTGATCATTACCAGCATCGCCTTACTGGCACTTGTGCCGCAGCTTTGTGTTTCTGACACTTGTGCCGGTGGCACGTGAAAAGTCATTCAAGTGAGATCGTTGCCAGTGCCGCTGGACTGGCTCCTGTACAGGTGGCATGTAAAATACACCATTTTGAGTGTGGCCGTTGCCAGTATTGCCTGACTGGCCTTCATGCTGGAGGCACCGTGCAGCACCCACTACATTCTCAGAGTGGTTGGCGTTAGGAAGGGCATCCAGCTGTACAAACTCTGCCAAATCAGATTGGAGCCTGGTGTAGCCATCTGGATCACCAGTCCTCAGTCAAATCGTCCAACCCATGCTAGCATGGAAAGCGGACAATAAATGATGATGATAATGATGATGATATATGTATATATATA
>NC_068982.1:131788666-131792579 GCF_001194135.2 Octopus bimaculoides
TGTGTGTGTGTGTGTGTGTGTGTGTGTGTGTGTGTGTGTGTGTGTGTGTGTGTGTGTGTGTGTGTATATGTGCCTCTTTATCTTGACATCACATGATGGTTGTAAATAAAAAAGAAAAATGTAAGAACACACACACACACACAAGGTACCCGTCCCATTAATGAAGTTTCATTCACAAAGCTTCAGTCAACCTGAGAGTACAGTAGAAAACAATTGCTCAAAGTGCCAAACAGTGGGATTGAACCTGAAACCGCATGACTGTAAAGTGAGCTCCTTAACCAGAGCTATGCCTGCACTTGCTGACATTGATGTGCCTTAGCCTATTTACTTATATAAACAGTTGCCTTGCCTAGGTACAGAGTGTTTCTGTAAGAAGCAAGAACACTGCCTAACAAAGAGTTGTTATCTTAAAATAACTACAAGAAAAGGTGAATGTTCTAGAATAATAACAAAGAAAATAACAGGAGACAATTGCAGGATGCAACATCAGTTGAAACTTCTTATAAACGATTTTGGTGTGTCCTGTCGGTTGGAATGAGACTGGCCATTTACAAGTACCCATCACCAATTAGATATCTCATTCTAGTTATAAGACATTCAAAGACAAGTAAAAAGTCCCTACCCCCTTCTCCATCCAAAATGTTCTGTTTCCAAGCATAAACACTAAATAGTAATTACATACAACATCATTATCATTAATTGAGCTTCTCTTAGAAACATGTTTATATTTAATTAAACACCAATGTTTGTCTGACCAAATCTCATCAATCACTCTCACTCCAATCTCCAGAGAATCTCTTTAATGCAAACAACAATTGATTATCTTTAATTATCATTCTTCTCCAGTCTACAATTTGCTTTCATAGTATATCACATGCATGCACCCCACCACAGAACTATTCCTCTTTGGCTGCAGACACTACAAAGTCTTCCTATTGTCAATATTGCAGTTTACACAAATTCTTCAAGCTGTACTGCCACCTCCAAGATTGATTAAGTTGTTTAGTTGACAGAATTTATTTACAACACAATGATATTGGATTTCAGAAGAAGGAATACAGACTATAACTTACTTATACACAAAGGGCTGTAACAGATTCTGAAGGAAATACTTTTAAATACTTAACTAATCTATCTCACTTTATATACAGGGTGCGGTAAATAAATTGTCATCTAAATTAAGTAAAAATGAAAATAACACTGACATCTCGTTTTGATAGATATATTTACCAAAATTACATAAAAATATCTAAAGAGTAAATTTATTCAATAAAATTGCCATTGGCTTCAACCACGGCCTCCAGATGACTTTGGAAACTCCTGCAACTTTTCTGGACAGTCTCAAGTTGGTGAATGCTGCCTTAATCCTTGCCTTCAGTTCATCTTTGGTGTTACAAGGAGTTTTGTTAGTCTCTTGCTCAACTGCACCCCACACATAATAATCAAGGGGATTGCAGTCTAGGGAGTTAGGTTGCCAGATGTTAGGGGTGATGTGGTTGTAGAAATCGTCTGAGAGCCATGACTGGGCTCTCCTGCTTGTGTGGCATGGTGCAGAGTCATGTTGCCAGACATAGGGTCTTCCAGCAGCCACTCTCTTGACCCTGGGCAGCACTACCTCCTCCAGGCACTTGATGTAGGCCTCTATGTTGAGTCTGAGGCAGTGTGCAAAGATCACTAGTGATCACACCAAACACCATGATGTTGGCTGGATGTTTGCTTTTTATCACATTTGGTACATGTTTTGGGGACACGGCAAGCCAACGGTTGTTCTGTGTGTTCACCACCTGATCCTGGCAGAAATTTCTCTCGTCTGAGAAAAACCAAAGCATGTTTGGTCGGAGGGGATGCTTGAGTTTATTCAAAAGCTTCATAGCATGTCTTCCCCCTTGTCCTTGATGGCTTGGTATAAAAAATTGGCCCTTTCTAATCTTGTATGATCGACTTGGAGGGACTGTTGTCAATCACGGCCTGGATCTCAACAACACATTCAGAAGTTCTTTTCTTATCATCCAACTCTTTCCGAATCCTCTGCACTCTCCTCAGATTAACACCCAAACATTTTGAAATGTTCATATTGGAGCTTCCGGCATGAATGCCAAGCAGTACAGCATGTTGTTTCCAAATTTCTGGCAGAGAGAATTGCATCATGATGCTATTTTTCTTGCAGACAGTGCCCAACTGACCCTACTATACTGTGCAAAATCAAAAACAAACAATGTGCAACAATTTACCCATCGCACCCTCTGTGTGTATGTGTGCAAGTTATGGACATATAAGAAGTGCAGCAATATCAAAAGAAGGTTAACTAGGAAGATAGTTTTTGTATGTGGCAGATGCACAGGGGCAATAAACACTGAAAATGGACAGAAAATAGCTGCCAGCACATGCTTGGGGGAAAAACTAGAAGTATTTGATAGCTTCTGTTACCTAGGTGACCAAGTAAGTAGCAGGGGTGGATGCTCTGAGAGTGTAGCTGCTAGAATAAGAATAGCCTGGGCAAACTTTAGAGTGCTCCTACCTCTACTGGTAACAAAAGGCTTCTCACGCAGACTGAAAGGTAGACTATGATGCATGTGTGCAAACAGCAATGCTATACGGCAGTGAAACATGGGCAATGACCGCTCAGAACATGCGTAGGCTTGAAAGAAATGAAGCTAGTATATTCTGCTGGATGTGCAATGTCAGTATGCATGCACAACAGAGTGTAAGGACCCTAAGAGAAAGTTTGGACATAAGAAGCATTAGATGGGGTGTGTAAGAGAGACAACTGTGCTGGTATGGTCATGTGTTGTGTATGGATGAGGACAGCTGTGTGAAGAAGTGTCACACTCTAAAAGTGGAGGGAACCTATGGAAGAGGTAGACCCAGGAAAACATGGGATGAGGTGGTGAAGCATGACCTTTGAATGTTAGGCCTCACAGAGGCAATGACAAACAACTGAGAACTATGGAGATATGCTGTGCTGGAGAAGACCCAGCGAGCCAAGTGAGATTGTAGCAGTGGCCTATGCCAGTGAAGCATAACTGGCCCATTTAAATTGTACCCTTCAATCGTTGGGCAATGTGCTGTGTTTGAGAAGACCTGTTGAGTCAAGTGAAATCCTTGTTGTGGCCAATGCTTGTACTGCCTGACTGGCTCCTGTGTTGGTGGCATGTCAAAAGCACCATTCGAGTGTGATCAATGCCAGTACTGCCTGGCTGGACCCTATGCTGGTGGCATGTAAAAAGCACCCACTACATTCCCACAGTGGTTGGTGTTAGGGAGGGCATCCAGCTGTAGAAACCTTGCCAGAAAAGATTGGAGTCTGGTGCAGCCTCCTGGCTAGCCAGTCCTCAGTCAAACCATCCAACCCATGCCAGCATGGAAAGCAGATGTCAAACAATCACGACGATATTCTTTTATTTGTTTCAGTCATTTGACTGTGGCCATGCTGGAACACAGCCTTTAGTCAAACAAATCAACCCCATAACTTATTCTTTGTAAGCCTAGTACTTATTCTATTGCTGTCTTTTGCCGAACCACTAAGTTTCAGGGACGTAAACACAACAACATCGGTTGTCACCAGTGTGAAATTAACAGCGGAACTTGAAGCAATCCAGAGAAGATTCACAAAGAAGATCGTCTCTTTGCAACTGCTCAGCTACTGGGAAAGGCTGAAACAGCTAAGACTCTACTCCCTGGAGAGAAGGCAGGAGAGGTATGCAGTAATATACATCTGGAAGATCCTGGAAGGAACTGTGCCAAATTTCGGCACTGAAAGCTACACCAATGCCAGAACAGGTCGACACTGCACAGTGCCAAAGGTTCCAGCAACACCATCGCGCTTCAGGACCAGTTACTGCAACAGCCTGGGTTTCAGGGGCCCACAGCTTTTTAATATTCTACCAAAGAGCGTGAGGAACCTGCACAAAGT
>NC_068982.1:131794580-131799258 GCF_001194135.2 Octopus bimaculoides
CTCTTATGTGTCCATAGCTTGCACCGGGTACATCTTATAGAGTTACTACCTACTCCTTTTCTACATACTGAGCAGGGCCATCTACCTGAAGGGGTTTGTGTTTTATCTACCTTCCTACTTATTAGGATTTTGGTTTTAGCTAGGTTGACTCTAAGGCCCTTCAATTCTAGACCTTGCTTCCACACCTGAAACTTCTCCTCTAGTTCTGAAAGTGACTCCGCAATTAGGGCAAGGTCATCAGCATAGAGGAGCTCCCAGGGGCAAGCTGTCTTGAACTCCTCTGTGATTGCGTGGAGGACTATGATAAATAAGAGGGGGCTGAGGATCAAACGCCACGCATCCTTTTCTAAGTAAGTTTTATCTATCTATCTATATATATATATATATATGGGAGAATATACAAATAATAACAACAGACGAGGACAGGTGGTGTAAATAACAAAAGTATATATTAGTATGACGCTCGGAGAAAAAAAATTGAATAGTGTTCAGTCAAAGGTCAATCATAATAATAATCATATATATATATAATCATCATCCTCTCTCGCTCTCTCTCTCTATATATATATATGCACACACACACACACACTCATACATGCAAAGATACATGTACACATTTTCAGGTAATCATTCCAATGATATTCATACATATATTTTCAATGTCAACATGATACAGGTTAATGCACTCGAAAATCTGAATCTCTGTGTGCATTGCATCTCTCTATACTTTGTAACAGATGAGGTTTCATACTGTCAGCTTTGTCTGAATTACTTTTGATAGTGTCTTCGTGTCAATGGGCACCTTCTCCTAGCTACTTTGTATACAAACTAGTTCAAAAAAAGTCATACACATGTTTGCAGGCACACACTTGCACAGACACTCACATACATACACGGGTATGTCTGTACATATGCATGTAGTTTCATAGCAAAGGCAGCTAGGTACCATGACACATTCTTGGCAAGATAAGCTAGTTCCTGAGTAAAATTATGCAGCAATTTGGTAAGAGTAGAAAAGAAAAAAAAAGAACACGCACACAACTTCCATTAGAAACTTATTAAGACGATCGTTAGGTTAGTCTGAAATGTTGAAATAATATAGTAATCATGTTAATGAATTAAACATCTCTTAATTACCATTATATAAAGGCTGCAATTTATGCTGAGGCAAATGTATTCTCAGACGATCTGATATCTAGTGAAGTAGAGCTTTGCAGTGAAATAGATATGTATTTCACTGACATTTAGTGATATAGGACCTTACAAGCAACTGATAGCAAATGCTATCAACTAAAATCTTTGCATACTGGATGCCAGTAAGTCTCGGGGAATCACTAGAAAAGAATACATACTAATTGGTGCGGGGAGGGTTTTCCTGTCAAGAGCTTTACAGCACACTGCTCTCTGCTCACCTCACTGGTAAGAGGCCCTACCTACTGCATCGACTGACTATTATTTGATCTTAAGACTTTCATCTCAAGGGCATCAGCATCATTCAACCTGTGGAATCACATGGGTCTGACATGCCATATAGGTAAACAGGTAACTGCTTCACACCTACATATATACCATGTGTCATTATATGGCAGTTTAACATGGACAGGACACTGACAAAGAAATTATCAAACAGGCTGGATGGCTGCTACACAAGGGTGTTACAAATGGCCTGAAATGTGAAATGGCAGCAAGATAAGACAAATGAATACCATTATGGCAACCAGCTGAAAGTGAGTGTGAAGATCAGGTAAAGATAGCTGCAACTGTTTAGTCACTGCATGCACCACCCTGAACTGGAAGCATCCGAATTGGTCTTGTGGAATCCACTTCATGGTGAAGTAAGAAGAGGAGAATGTCAACACACATTAACATCTTGATTGTAGATGCTAGCCTGGAATGAATCCAGGACCTTGATGTCAAGATGTTGGATCGAGAAGTGTGGCAGGTGGACTTTATTACTGTAGCCCAGGTTGGAACCCAGCCATAAAAAAAAAAGAAACATATCATTTCTCTAACCAGGTTTCATCATTCCTTTTCAACCACATCCAATGGTTTGCACTCTCAACTGCTGACTGAATTTATTTCAAGATGGTATTAGTTATGTTGAAAGGCTGCTAAAATGCTCACAGAAGATTTGAAGTGAAAAAATCTTAGCTGACACCCAAGATATATTTCTTGGTCATTCTGCTTCTATATTAACATAGGTGAAGAGACTGTATGATACAGTCCATGTTATTAAAACAAAATACATGCAGTCTGAAAACACAGCACAAGGCTGAATATAGGTGGGAAGTGATGAAGTCTATGATGTAAAGGATACGTCTACATAGAACATACAATGACTATGATGATCAATGATGAATGCTGTAAAAGTTCTTATGGATAAACTACAATACTTCAGTCACCAGCAATGCTCTTTTCTCACTTGTCCAAGTTCAGAAATATACAGCTTCTTATAGAAATGCAAACAAGTTACAATAAAGATAATAAATTCACATAATGTTCCAAGGTTGATAGCCAAGCATTTATGGCTACAATACCAATATAGTGGGAGTCAGCGGGGAGGCTTATTAAATATATTTTGCATATAACCTCAGTAAATATCTTTACAATCACACTATATTAGTATTGTAATTATTAATACTTGGCCATTAACCTTTGGAATATTATATAAATCTTATGTTTGTCAAGATTTATTTACAATTTATACATGATACTGTAGACTTCTAAACTCTGGCAGCTGGTCAGAGTCTTTAATGTGATTGTGGTGTGTCTTAAAAGATGAAAGTAATCAGTTTAGTTCCCATTTCTGGTTGCTGGAGTCCTTGTTTATTCATGAGATTTGTTTTCACAACATTAAATACACTGTATGTGTGTATGTGTATCATCATCAGTTTAAAAACTATTTTGCCATGCTTGCATAGGGTCAGGCAGAATTCTTTAAAACAGATTTTCTTTGGTCAGATGCCCCTCCACTTGCCAACTCTCATTTGTTTCCAAGCAAAAGAATTATTCTCTTATGGCTGAACATGTTTTCATGAAAAATTGTTCTTGGTCAACTCTTACGTCTCCAACCAGTTTACTTAGCTTGAAGAATTCATCTTGAAATTTTTTCCTGTGAATTGCAAGGCTTTGGTCAGTCTGAGGCTACAGTAGTAGACATTTGCCCAAGGTGCCAATGCAGTGTAACTGAACCCAGTACGATGTGGTAAGGAAGCAAGTTTCTTACCACATAGCCATACCTGTGCCCAGCGTCGCCTTCCTGGCACTTGAAAAGTCATTCGAGCGAGATCGTATCCAGTGCCGCTGGACTGGCTCCTGTGCAGGTGGCACGTAAAATACACCATTTTGAGCGTGGCCGTTGCCAGTACCGCCTGACTGGCCTTCATGCTGGTAGCACGTAAAAACACCCACTACACTCTCGGAGTGGTTGGCGTTAGGAAGGGCATCCAGCTGTAGAAACTCTGCCAAATCAGATTGGAGCCTGGTGTAGCCATCTGGTTCACCAGTCCCCAGTCAAATCGTCCAACCCATGCTAGCATGGAAAGCGGACGTTAAACGATGATGATGTGTATGGTCTAACCTACATCAGTCTAACCCATACATTTTAATCACATGTCCATAGTACCTGAGTTATGACCACACACACACACTGAGAGTGTGTATATAAGTCTAATATGTAATGTCAGGTTTCATTACTTTTTGTCAAAAGCTAACTTAACCATTCAATAAATAGAGATTAATGAAATAAGCAGCTGATTAAATAATTACTTGGATTAAAATGACTGACTAAAGTCCTGGAAGGTAGAGCTCCAGAATGGCAACAACACAATGACTGACATCAGTAAAAGAATAAAGAATTAAAACAATGATGATGATGATGATGATGATGGTGAACTTAGTATTAAGAGCATACCAACATCCACGAAGTCTTTTCTAGTACTTCACCAAGCAAACTGAAGTACTTTAATTTACTTAGAGCACCTCCATCTTATTTCCGGCACAATATATGCAAAGTCAGCTATGTTTTTTAACATCTCTGAAGCTCCACTAGTTCTGTCTGTCTTCTGGTCTATTACAGATGCCAAACTAACCTAAAAGCAACTTGCAGTGTGAGAGTGAGAGAGAGAGAGAGAGAGAGAGAGAGAGAGAGAGAGAGAGAGTGTGTGTGTGAGTGTGTGTGTGTGTGTGTGTGTGTGTGTGAGAGAGAGAGAGAGAGAGAGAGAGAGTGTGTGTGTGTGTGTGTGTGTGTGTGTGTGTGAGAGAGAGAGAGAGAGAGAAAGAGAGGAATGTGTATATACACATGCATGCTCATACACACACACACAAACACACACACACACACAAACACACACACACACACACACACACACAGGTAAGCAGGCAAATCGACAAGCATGCTGAGGTAGATGCATAGACACATACATACACTAACACAAACAGAAACGCACACACACACACACACGCGCGCGTGCACACATACATAGAAGTAAGCAGACAGAAAAACAGCACACAGATACATACACTGACACACAAAATAACAAAATCCAATTTCCTACCATGTGGAGATTTCAGAAGGCAATAAAAACTAATAAATAAGCAAATAAGATTAAAATATGCATTGTTGTCTCTCAAATATTTAAAATCTACAATTAAGAGCCCTATCTACTCGCTGGCGGTA
>NC_068982.1:131803417-131809314 GCF_001194135.2 Octopus bimaculoides
CGGGTGGCACATAAAAGACACCATTTCGAGCGTGGCCGTTTTCGTGCGGGTGACACGTAAAAGCACCCACTACACTCTCTGAGTGGTTGGCGTTAGGAAGGGCATCCAGCTGTAGAAACTCTGCCAAATCAGACTGGAGCCTGGTGTTGCCATCCGGTTTCACCAGTCCTCAGTCAAATCGTCCAACCCATGCTAGCATGGAAAGCGGACGTTAAACGATGATGATGATGATGATGAATGGAAAATAAACCAAAAAGCTCTCCATCCGGTGGAAACATCAAAATACAAATGGCAAATCTTCTCCATTTTAGGGAATATTAAATAATATTGATTTCTGTTGGATAGGGGTTACAAAAAACTTACAAGGGAAAGGTATTTAATCTATCACATTTCCTCAGGCACATTAAAAATTAAACTTAGACCAGAGATGAATGAATCTTTTAACCCTTTTATATCCAACACAGCCACCAACTGAAACTAGTTCCAAAACAGCTCCTTGTTTTACCCTACAAATAATCTTATTGAAAAACATTCATCTTACAAGGCTGTGTGGTAAGAAGCTTGCTTCTCAACTACAAGGTTCTGGGTTCAGTCCCATTGCAAGGAACCTTGCACAAGTGTCTTAATATAGCCTTGGGCCAATCAAAGCCTTGCGAATGGATCTACAGGGTGTCCACAAGGTCTGGGTACATGGAGTAAATAAAATCATAACATAAACGATTAAATATAAGAAATAATAATTTCTTAAAGTATGTGTTAATCCCCATGTACCCAGACTTTGTGGACACCCTGTAGTATGCAGAAGATGAAAGAAGCCTATCGAATATGGGTGTGTGTGTGTGTGTGTGTGTGTGTGTGTGTGTGTGTGTTTGATGTCACCACTTCTTGATGACAGCTTTGGTTTGTTTATGTCCTTGTAACTTAGTGGTTCAACAAAAGAGACTGATAGAATAAGTAACAGGCTTAAAAAGAAAAGTCCTGGGGTCAATTTATTCAACTAAAAGCCTTTCAAAACAGTGCCTCAACAAGGCTGCAATCAAATGACAGAAACAAGTCAATGATCAAAGATAGAAGATCTCCTATTCCACCCCCATCACACTCTGTCTCCACTCAATCACACCTGAACCTCTCTTTTAGAATGTGTGTAATCATATAACTTCTCTAAGCAAGAAACCTTTTTCTGCTCTAGCATAAAGTTGCCCTCCCAAGGGTTCATAATCTTGCAATCTGCAAGGTGACCTCACCAGTGCTGTTGGCATAAAAAAATTCTCTCAGGACACATTGTAAAGTGGTTGGCATTAAGAAGGGCATCCAGCTGTAGAAACCATTCGAAAGCAGACAATGGAGCATGATGCAGTCCTTGGGCTCATTGGATCCTGTCGACCCATCCAGCTCATGTCAGTATAAAGCATGGATGTCAAATGATGATGATGAAATGTAAACCCTAACCCTAACCCTTATTAACTGAAAATAATTATTCATTTTACTAAATCTCTCCAAATTCTTGATTATTTACTCTTTTACTCTTTTACTTGTTTCAGTCATTTGACTGTGGCCATGCTGGAGCACCGCTTTCAGTCGAGCAAATCGACCCCAGGACTTATTCTTTGGATGCCTAGTAATTATTCTATCGGTCTCTTTTGCCGAACCGCTAAGTTACGGGGACCTAAACACACCACCATTGGTTGTCAAGCGATGTTGGGGGGACACAGACACAAACATATACACACACATACATATATATATATATATATATATATATATATATATACGACAGGCTTCTTTCAGTTTCCATCTACCAAATCCAGTCACAAGGCTTTGGTCGGCCCGAGGCTATAGTAGAAGACACTTGCCCAAGGTGCCACACAGTGGGAATGAACCTGGAACCATGTGGTCGGTAAGCAAGCTACTTACCACACAGCTACTCCTGCACCTGTAAAATATCTTAGCATTTAGTATTTATCATCATCATTATCAACATCATCATAATCATCATCATCATCGTTTTAATGTTCATTTTTGATGCTTGCATGAGGTCAGATAAAATTTCTTATGGTAGATTTTCTAAGGCCAGATGCCCTTATTGCAAACTCTCTCCTGTTTCCAATCAAGATCTGACACAAACAGTATTGCTTGCATGATAGTGATGGTCATTTGAGAATCATCACATGATGCCATGACAGGGGTTACACTCACATGCATGCACCTATGCACACACACACACACACACACACAATGACAAGCTTCTTTTCGTTTCCACTTACCAAATGCGCTCAAGACTGATCAACTTGAGGCTACAATAGAAGACACTTGCCCAACAAAAGAAATCACCACTTATCTGGGTTATCTGAATTTATGCCATTACACAGTTAAGTTATTTCCCTTATCCCCCCCCCCCCATTTTTTAATAATTATGCAAAGTATACTGGCCAAAACAGTTTATAATTATTTTCCTACAAATAACAATCTCAATTTACTGATAAAAGCAGGCTTGAGAAAATTATGCCTTCTCAACAAAATCAGCTAAGAGCAAAATATGACTGCAACAGTCACCTTATCACAAAGATAAGATTACCTTACACCACTAAGCATAAACATTCAATTTTTTATGAGATTAACTTTTAAATATTTAAAAAAAAAGTTATCCCATTTCTTTTATTTGAAAGCTGCTAAGAATTGTCACTATAGTTTTCTTTCACTAACTAAGAGGCTTCACAGATGCAATGTGGCCAATGTCAGTGTCACATAACTAGTACCTGTGTTGGTGGCATGTAAAAAGCACCTTTCGTGCACTGGACCTCACAGAGGCAATGACAAATGCCCAAAACTTTTGGCAATATGCTGTGCTTGAGAAGAATACTCATCAAGACAAATGAAACCATAGTTGTGTCAGATACTGGTGTCACATAAATGACACGCATGCCGGTGGCACATAAAAGCACCCATCACACTCTTGGAGTGTAATGCTAGTAATTAGATTAAAATCAGGATTGCTGAGCAAAATGAAATTCTAATTAAATTGATAGAAAGTTATAGGGCACTCATCATCATCATCATCGTTTAACATCTGCTTTCCATCTGGATTGAGTTGGACGGTTTGAATGGGGACTAGTGAGCCAGAGGCTGCACCAGGCTCAATCTGGTCTGGCAAAGTTTCTACATTTGGATCTCCTTCCTAACGCCAACCACTCCAAGAGTGTAGTGAGTGCTTTTTACGTGCCACCGGCATGAGGGCCAGTCAGGCAGTTCCAGCAATGACCAAACGGTGTTTTTACATGCTGCCTGCACAGGAGCCAGTCCGGTAGCACTGGCAATGACCACGCTTGAATGGTGCTTTTCACATGTCACTGGCACAGGAGCCAACTATGGATAGGATTTCTAAACAAAGGTGTTATTTAAATTCTAGAGGGGATTTCTAAACAGACAAAGATGTTGGAAAAATAGTAGGAGTATAGAGAAAAAATAAGAAAGAGTGATAAATAAGATGCATCTCTTCTTTAGAGTAAAGGGCAAACAGAAGTGATGGAAGGAATGGCTACTTTTCCATTTGCCTTCATCAATAAAGATTGTTTCACTTAACTCAGAAATATAGTTCAACCTTAAGCTGACAGAATAAGAGATGACAGTAGCAGCATAAGAACTTTCAACAAAAGAATTACAGCCATAATAACTGGCGGAAAATCTCTTTCTGAAAATTATGTTAGATGAAAGTCAATTGTCAACAACAGGTCACTAATTGCAATGAATTTATGGCTTGTGCAAAATGACAAACGCTCTGGAAATTTGAAAAAACTTTTAAATAGTAATTCCTAAATATTTCAAAGGTCAACCAGCACATCATAGCTCTTTATGTCATATCTAATACCTACTCTATAGCATTAAACAGTACCAATGGCAGAAGAAAAAGAGATGGTTCTGTTGGATAAAGTACAAGGAGAGAAAGAGAGAGAGAGAGTGAGAGAGAAATATGGCCACACAGAAATATTGAATATTTTACCTGACATTGACTAAATCAGCAGGTGTCCCCACAACACCACCAATGGCTCCTGAAAGACCTGCAGTCAACACTTTCTGATAGAAAGGCATAACTTGATTGCCCTCCACTAGATTCTTTTTCATAACATCATAGATAGCAAATCTTGTTAGAGAGTATGTCAACTGAAATATTAAGCAAAGAAAGAAAGAGAGAAAGAAGTGTAGATAGAACAGTTTAGAAAGAAAGCAAGCAACAACTCAAAAATGAAAGCCAATATCTACATTTAACAAAAACACAGCAAGCTACATCACTAAGAAACCAACCTACCATTGGGAGAGTTGTGTTCCTGGCTCAATCTGTTTTGCAGTAAAACAGATACCATAGAAAGTAAGGATTATTATGGAAGGCAACATAGCAAAGTTAGGTTTAACTGACAAAAAAATTTCTTGAGTAAAACTTGCAATTGACTGGTGCAGTATCATCGTATCAAAGAAGAGATTTGTACTAATTCAGTAATTTGAAATCTAGCTCATGTTGTCAGATGTACAACACATATACAAATATACAGGAAGTGCAGATACATACAACAATGTATATATTTCCACAAGTCCCCAAGGTTCTGCTTAGCCCCCAGTTTCATGACATTAAGCAAACAAGTGATCCTTCAATAGATCAATGGATTGTTTTGTATAATATTTGCAGCTCTGGTACTTATTTTTGATATTGAAGTGAAAGCTACATAAAATTAAATGTACTATCTAAATTCTAAATGTACAAGTTACCAGCAGTGAATATGAACTCAAAACCTACACAATAGCTCAGCATTTATGTTTCAAATGTAGGAGGTTATAGCATTTCATAAATGGAAAAAAAAAAAAAAAAACATAAAAAAAAACAACAATACTCTAAGTTAAATACATATACACATTTCAGCAACTCAGGAAAACATATAGACATTTAAAGCACCCAACATAAAATTTTAAAATATTTGTGTCGAAACAGTTTTCCATTATAGCATAACCAAAAAAGGCAGTAAGCTTGCAGACTCATTTGCATGCCAGACAAAACGCTAAGTGATATATCGTCTGTCTTTACATTGGAAGTTCATATTCTGCCAAGGTTGACTTAGTCTTTCATCCCATCAGAGTTGATGAAATATGTAACAGTTGAGCACTGGGGTCAATGTAATCTCAACTAACCCCCACCCTTAAAATTTCTGGCATTGTGCATTTAGTGGGAAAGGTTATAGTCCAACCCAAAACCATAGAAAAACCAAAGCTGTGTCTTGCAGGTGAGTATGTCCTGGTAGCATGTAACATACTACAAAGTCACCTCATGGCTTTAGATGATTATGTAGCTGTGAGTAGACATCAACACTCACTTGACCGCCCCACTTTTGATCCAGCAGAACACTGATGTGGCAGCTGAGCAGAAAGAGAGCAGAATGACCTCTCTGTTGATATTCATGAAACAACATGAAATGAAGTGTCTTGCTCAAGAACACAATATTACAATATTACATTAAATACTATGATTATCATACATAATGTAACATAATATTATATAACATAAATAATTACAAAAACCCAAAAAGGCCAGCAAATTGTTTTGACTTATATATGAATAATATACATAATCACAGTTCCATTATATATATAGTCACGTCAGGGTAATATGGTTTAGAAAAGACAAAATTCCATATAAAGGGACAGCTGGGTTGTAAAAATTAATTAATTTTATGATTATTTATGTTATACAATATGTTATGTTATATACTATACTCTTAGTATTTAATGTAATATTGTAATATAAATAAATTATTGGCATGTCAACAGAATATCTCTATATTTATCTTTATATATATATATATATATATACACACACATATATATATATATATATATATATATATATATATATA
>NC_068982.1:131810299-131823931 GCF_001194135.2 Octopus bimaculoides
ATATATATATATATATATATATATATATATATATATAGTGTGTGTGTGTGTATGTATGTATGTATATAACTAAGGTATTACACACATGGATTACAATAATAAAAAATAAGTATCATTGGACATTCATTATTAGATATTCTGAGGCAGTGAGCTGGCAGAATTGTTAGCATGCTGAACGAAATGCTTTGCAGAACTACATTCTGAGTTCAAATTCCGCCAAGGTCGACTTTGCCTTTCATCCTTTCGGGGTCGATAAATTAAGTATCAGTTGCATAGTGGGGTCAATCTAATCGACTGGCCCCCTTCCACCAAATTTCAAGGATTATTAGATGTTCTAATATTACAGTATATGATCAGATCAATAACAACTATGTGAGTCAGTGTTGTGAGTTAAACTGATGAATCAATACTTCTTCATTTCTCATAAATAACAGCCATAAACAGAGGGACAATTACTCAATCTTTCTGAACCAGAGGTATCCATCAGAGGGTAATAAACTCTATTGTCTTCAGAGACCGCGACCTGTTCACTGACAAAATTGTGCACAATTTTGTCAGTGAACAGGTCGCGGTCTCCAAGCGACGAAAATATTTTGACAAATTAAATTTAAATGTTGAAGTGAATCTGACGGCTTTTGTGTGTTGTTTTAAATGGCTTATAAACACCTTCCACGCTGCAATTGTTTTCGTTCCAGCACACGATCTCAGATCAGGTCACTTGCTATGCAAGTACATCTCCGTAATTTGTTTATCTTAATTTTGAAAAATAAAAGAAGTATAAAAAAACCCTGCATTATTTATGGGATGACCCCAATATGTTTCTACAGTTTCTCTTTGTCAATAGCTCTTCCCACCCTACCACAATGCTTTTACATATCTGTTGGTGTATCTTTATTTTTCTCTTCAGCCTAACCATATCTCTTACCTCTCACTAACACTTCTAACTACTCCCTTCTCTCCTTTATTACTTCCCTTGTTCTCTCTGTCTCTTTCTTTGTCTCATCCTAATTTCTTTAACCTTCAACACTATTTTTGACATTCCTCCATTCTCTCCTAGGAAGCCTTTGCCTTGACATAAATAGCATAAAATTTAATCCACTATGAAGCAATTTCTATGTAGAAAAGACACCTTAACAAAAACCCTCCATGTCAAAACATTCAAGCTGCGATGGGGATTGGGGTGGAGATTTAGATGAATGTTCATAGGAATACTACAGAGTTACATGAGTAACCTTATTCGTAATTAGATATGAAAATGTGAACTACCGCCATAAAAATATAATAGCAATAAATATAAATTCTTCTCCACTGCCTTACATTCACCACATGTAATAATTTTCTTCACATGTAATAATATTCTAATTCATGCTGTTTTGTGGTGCTTGAAACTCATGCATTAATATATACAGGATGGCCCAAAAGTAGGGTAACAGTTATTCAACTATCTTTTATGCATTCAAGAATTAACAGTTTAGATCTTGATTATAAAAAAATATCATCATCATCATTATCATCGTTTAACGTCCGCTTTCCATGCTAGCATGGGTTGGATGATTTGACTGAGGACTGGTGAACCAGATGGCTGCATCAGGCTCCAATCTGATTTGGCAGAGTTTCTACAGCTGGATGCCTTTCCTAACGCCAACCACTCAGAGAGTGTAGTGGGTGCTTTTACGTGTCACCCGCACGAAGGCCAGTCAGGCGGTACTAGCAACGGCCACGCTCAAAATGGTGTATTTTATGTGCCACCCGCACAAAAGCCAGTCCAGGGGCACTGGCAACGATCTCGCTCGATGAAACCATTATTCTATTATTCTGTGCAGGTGACACGTAAAAAACACCACTTTGAGCATGGCCATTGCCAGTATCGCCTGACTGGCCCTCGTGCCGGTGGCATGTAAAAGCATCCACTACACTCTCGGAGTGGTTGGCGTTAGGAAGGGCATCCAGCTGTAGAAACTCTGCCAGATCAGATTGGAGCCTGGTGTAGCCATCTGGTTCACCAGTCTTCAATCAAATCATCCAACCCATGCTAGCATGGAAGGCGGACGTTAAACGATAATGATGATGATGATGATGATGATGCACTGGCTCTCATAGCTTCTAATCTAAACTGATTGGAAGTCTTATCATGATTTGTCTTAGTATAAGAAGATGGGCAACAGCAAATATTTTGCTCAATAACACAGAGTTGTTGCTTGACCTTAACCAGTTGCGCATGTCCCTTAGTGGCTGACAATATGTGCAACTCTGATCATGAGCAGGAATAGTGGGGGAGCCTCATAGCCATGTGTTGACAAGAATTCTTTGGGGTTTGAAGAATTCATCTCAGGAGACATGGGTGTTTCGTTAAACCATCCTTAAGCAACCCTCATTCAGGGACTTTTTGAGTGGGATGGGTTACTCAATCAGGGGCTACGTCTTGCACCCGTCTGGTTCGGCATGTTTTTTGTTGCTGGATATTCTTCCTAACACCACCATTCTACAGCGTGGACTGAGTGTGTTTACGTGGCACCGCACGGGAGCATGGTTTTAACGGCTGAATGTCCTTCCTAATGCCACTACTTTACAGCATGGACCGAGTGCTTTTATGTGACACTGCACAGTAGTTTCAATGGCTGGATTTTTATATTTTGCATATTTAAATTTTTATAATACTATAGACTTTGGTGAAAGTTGACTGGGAACTTGGGACCCACCAAAATTGTTCCCATTTGGGCCCCGCACCTCCTAAGGCCAGCCCTGCCCAGTGATCAAAGAAAACGAAGAAAAACTGAACAACTATGATGATTTGAAGTAAGAAATATGAAGGTTGTGGACAATGAGGAGAGTACATGTGATAGCAATAGGAATTGATTCACTTGGAAGTATCAGCACTCAACAACCAACATTGCTTGAAAAGATTGGTACAAAAATCAGCATTGCTTGGAACTGTAAAAATTCTTTGCAGGGTTCTTGAAGCATGACCAGTAAAACAAGTGTCACCTTAGTCTGCTGGCTGTGGGATAGCTGACACTTTCCACCATGCCCAGCAAAATAAGCTGAGAGTTTTCATCAAATAATAATAAAAATAATCCTTTCTACTATAGGCACAAGGCCTGGATTTCGTGGGGAGTGGGGCAGTCGATCACATTGAGCCCAGTGTTTCACTGGTATTTAGTTTATCAACCCTGAAAGGATGAAAGACAAAGTCAACTTTGGCGGAATTTGAACTCAGAACATAGCAACAGGTGAAATACCGCTAAGCATTCTGCCTGGCATACTAATGATTCTGCCAGCTAACTGCTTTAAATAATATTAATAATAATAATAATGATAATGTTTTCTACAAAATGTCTGAAATTTTGTGGGAGGGAGCTAGTCAATTACATTGACACCAGTTCTCAACTGGTAATTATTTTATTGTCCCTGATGGGATGAAAGGCAAAGTCAGTCTCAGAAATGTCTGTCATTACATTCTGAGTTCAAATGTAAAGACAGAGTGTAAAGACAGAGTGTAAAGACATACAAAATGCCACCAAGCACTTTGTCTGGTGTGCTAACAAATCGGGTGGGGTAAACTTTCACAAGAAACACAGCAAATTATGAGTGACATGATATAAAGCAATTGGCTTCTCAGCTAATGGAATGAGAAGAGGCAACATGGTTCCAGTCAAGTCTGAGGAACAAAAGCCAATAGGTAGAGAGAGGAGACAGTGAGCTCATGAGACAGAAGCTGAATATGTCTGTGAATGACGATGTTAATGGAGACTCATTTTTTGGATGTGGTCAAGGTTGTGAGAGCAATACTTCTCTCTCAGATTCATCTGAGAGCTTCATAGTGTATCAACAATTGCAAGGATCTGAAGTCTCTTTTGGCCCTGAAGGGAGGGCCAGTTATTGAGATGCAAGCCTGGCTACATAAAGCATGTACTCACCATATTTGATGGCATAAAAGACATATGAGCATATTAAACAAACTCCAATTTCAGCAGTGCATATTTAGGAAAATGTTTTTAGTGCATTAAAGCATGCAATATTTAAAGCAACTTTGCATATAGAACACAGGCCGAGTTGTTGAGATATTTTTTTCATATTTGAAAATAAGGGCATATCATATGCCATCAAATATGGTAATCATTTTATATGATGAAGACCATACAAAGTGATAATAATTTTAAATAATTTTCAACATACCTGTCGAAGTAATGAAGCTGTTAGACCATTATAAAAACCCAAAATGCCATCAGTTTTAATAATACGCGCTAAAAGTGTTGTGGTCCGAACTTTTTCTTTCTGCTGTGTTTGAAGATGAACCTGTAAGCAAAATGGAAAAAATAAAATAAAAAACATCATATAGGTGAGTGTTTCTACTTACACCAATATACAGGAATCAATATCAAGAATGTATGTGTAGCTATGGAGGAGCAATGGCCCAGTGGTTAGGGCAGTGGACTCGCGGTTGGAGGATTATGGTTTCGATTCCCAAACTGGGCGTTGTGAGTGTTTATTGAGCGAAAACACCTAAGCTCCACAAGGCTCCAGCAGGGGGTGGTGGCGACCTCTGTTGTACTCTTTCGCCCCAACTTTCTCTCACTCTTTCTTGAGTAATGCTGCAATGGACTGGCGTCCCGTCCAGCTGGGGGGAACACATACGCCATAGAAACCGGGACACCGAGCCCATGAGTCTGGCTAGGCTTTGAAAGGGCCACGTTTATTGTTATGTGTAGCTATAAAAAAACACCTATTCTTGAGAAAGAAAAAGCTGTTCCTTTGATGACACAAATGTTAATATTCTTAGGTCAACAGGTCAATCAGTAGCAATGCACATTCCAAGACAAGTGGAATGAAAATTTAGTTAAGGTTTAATGACAGGAATGGAACTCAGTTGCAAAACAAGAATTATATTCCTCTAACACATGATAGCATTGTAAAACAAACATAAAATGAACAAATGATATATTCCTTTTCTTCTACTGATGATTGCTATTTAAAGCATGAAACTTCAGCAATGTCTGGATAATATGTTTATTTTAATATGTACCTTGTCAACTGTTTCTCATTATTGCACATGTATGTATGCATGCATCATGTGTGTGTATTATGTAAGATTTAGAAAAGGAACTCAGAAAGAAACACAGTATGACATGAATGCAGTGTTAATCTAACACTTGAATGAAACGAAAAGTATCTTACACATTTTGAGCATTAGTTCTTCTGGTAAATAAATAAATAAATAAATAAATAAATAAATAAAGAGATGAAGAGGAAACAGAGAGAAATTAATTAGAACATGGAGAAGAAAAGGAAAAGGCTTTTTAGCCCAAGAGATAGGCTTCCTATGAGGTGGTTTCAGAAAGGGTGGATTGGTAAGTGAATGGGTACTTATGTCAAAGTGTGTGTGTGTGTGTATACATGGGATTTACACACACACACAGATATATTTACAGAGAGAGAGAATACACACACACACACACATATATATATGTGTATATATACACACACATGTTCTGCACTACAGATCACAATAAGTTTTTGTATTGCTTTAGATTTTGAATGATGCCATCCAGTTGGCTAGATGGGTTGGCCAACATATACCCTAAGTGGTATGCCTGTTCATTGCCAGATTGCTTATTTACAGATGAGTGAGCTGGAACCATGTGAAATGAAGTGTTTCATTTCAGAACACAATGCACACACACACACACACACATGCACATTATGTGTGTGTGTGTGTGTGTGTGTGTGTGTGTGTGTGTGTGTGTGTGTGTGTGTGTGTGTGTGTGTGTGTGTATATTTAAGGTCATAAATTGTTTTATACTCCAACTGAGAGGAATTATCAAAAGCATATTTTATCCTTTTGACTTGTTAACAGGCATATTGGTGTCTTATGGTGTTACGACAGCAATTAGAAAATCTTGCAGTTCTTTAAATGATACCAGTTTTTACATTTGTATTCAGAAACAAGTGCTGGTATTTGTTTGAGGATCTCAGGACCATGTTATTTATTTCATATTATATTTTGGGAAACAGTTGTTGGTTATGGGCTAATCACTGGTTCACTGAATTCATGATGACAAAGAAGCAGAAGATCTTCTATGCAACCTAGGCAGAACAAATACCACAAGAGCCTTACTGGTTTGCAAGCAGATCTTTACATTTTTCACTGATGTACATTATCAAACAATATACGTGTATGTTACCCACATACACATTTACACAAACAAACACATAAGTACACAAACATTTATACACACACACATATAAAGAGGCACTGTGTTGCTCACAATGATAAGGGTTCCAGTTGACCTCATCAGCGTAACAGATTGCACATGAAATTACCATGCAAGTAGCTGAACACGCCACAGACATGCATTCTTTTAGTGTAGTTCTCAGGGACATTCAGTGTAAGACAGAATGTGACAAGACCAACCATTTTCAACTGCAGATACTACTCATTTTTGCTAGCTGAGTGGACTGGAGCAATATGAAATAAAGTCTCTAGCTAAAGAACACAACATGCCGTCAGGAATCAAACTCACAACCTTACAATTGTGAACAGAATATCTTAGTCATGTGCTTTCACAAACATACATATATATACATCCATAGAGTGGCACAGCTAGAGTGCATGCTGCCCAGAGCAGCCACTGAGTCTGCCATTCCACTACCAGGACTCCAAGCCTATACAGGCTTATACAACAGACCCAAATATACTACCCCATAAAATTGTCACCTTGGGTAACCACCTCACCCCCAGGTACCTTACACACACACACACATTGGGCCCCTGGCCACCAATATCCCTTCACAAAGCATTAACCAACTTCAAAGTCACAAAGCATTAACCAACTTCTCTCTAAGGTGTCACACAGTAGGGTCAAGCCTGGGACCATATGGTCATAAAGTACAAAGCCTAATCACACAACTATGCATGTTACCAATCACAGGTTCCTTAAATATAAAGGGTTGGCATATTTTAAAGAAAGTACTGTTCTATGTTTACAATGATATTCTCTTTTAGATCTTTGAATAAAATATTTTTGGATCCCTTTCTTTTGATTTTTATTCTTTTACCTATTTCAGTCACTGGACTTCAACCATGTTGGAGCACCATTTTGGAAGGTTTAATTGAACAAATCGATTCCAATACTCACTTTTAAGTGAGTCAAACTACTAAGTTATGGGGACACAAACAAACTAACACTGGTTGTCGAGAGGTAGAGGGCAAATACAAACACAAAGATACACACATATACATACATACTGTAAATCCAATATATTTCAATTTCATTGTAACTCAGGCTTAGAATAGAAAGCACTTTCGTCATTCACTCTCGGGCAGACAGCTGCTTGGAATGCTGAAAGTACTTTTGATGTCAGAGTAATTTAGGTTACAGAATATGTTGAGATTATCTTTTTGCATGATAGCTTACATTATTGACTTTGCAACAGTGGCTAACCTTGACACTCCCCAAGTTAAATAACCTTTTGTGATACCTGTATACAAATGGGAATAATTTCTTGTTAGTGTCATGATGTTCCATACTATACCCGTTGCTACATTATTATGTAAGGTTCCATGACCTGATTCTCTTCTACGTAACTGTGCTTTTATTTTTCAGAAACCATTCCCCTCTTCCTTGTTTAATATCAAACAACAATCTATCACACACTACACACATGCAAACACATAGAAACACAAGCACACTTGTGTTCAATCTGATATTGATATAAGAATCACTTAGATTTTATATTGCAGATAAGCGAACTAAATAGGTAAACACATTGTTTTGTAAATACACAGATTCAACTAGAGTTCAAGATATATATATATTTACAATAAAACAGGTGTTTAGCATTGACAACTCTCATAAAGTTACACTAACAACTCACATCAAAAGTGAACATTTATGTAGTTAATATACTTGCTCCCAGCAGCAGCTTATTTTTGCTTTCCAGAGAATTGAAAATAATATTTTCATACTTGGGAATGGTCATATTTTGCCAATTAAACATGTGCTCTATATATTTGGCCTTCACTTCAGTTTTATTATTATTTTAGTTTCTTTGTCAGAATGCTTTCATCCCACATCCTATAACCTCTTCAATGACTGTATCTCATGTGCCTGGGATAGAGATAAAACTGAAGTGAAGACCAAATATATAGCATAAGATAATAATAATAATAATAATAATAATAATAATAATGACTTCTACAAGGCCTCTCATTTTAGGGGAAAGTGACTGGCTGATTATATTGACCCTAATCAATATAATCAACTGGTACTTATTTTATCAACTCTAAAAAGATGAAAACCAATGTTGACCTCAGCAGAATTTGAAGTCAGAATATAAGGCCAGAAGAAATGCTGCTAAGCATTTTGTCCCATGTGGTCATGATTCTACCAGCTCGCTGCCTTTTTTTATAGAAACAATAATAATAATCCTTTCTTCTATAGGCACAGGGCCTGAAATTTTGGATAAGTGGGGTTCTTGTCAATCACATCAACCCTAGTGCTCTACTGGTAATTACTTCATTAATCCTGAAAGGATGAAATACAAAGTCAATTTGAACTTTGGAATTTGAACTCAGAATCATCATCATTGTTTAACATCTGTTTTCCATGCTGGCATGGGTTGGATGGTTGGGAGCTAGCCAGCAGGGGAGCTGTCAAGACTTCAATTGTCTGTTTTGCCATAGTTTCTACGGCTTTGATGCCCTTCCTAATGCCAGCCAATTTACAGAGTGTGCTGGGTGCTTTTTACATGCCACCGGCACCAAAATGTAATAATAAAAATAAATGCTAATTGTTCTTCTATATGTACAAGGCCTGAAGTTTTGGTGTAGGGGCTAGCCAGTCACATCGACCTCTGTGGTACTTATTTTATCAACCCTGAAAGAATGAAAATTAAAGTTGGCTTTGCTGGAATTTGAACTCAGACCATAATACTACAAGAAACGCCACTAAGAATTTTGTACATTGGGCTAACAATTCTGCAAGCAATAATAATAATAAAAGGCAGTGATCTGGCAGAATCATTAGCACGCCGGGTGAAATGCTTAGCGGTATTTCGTCTGCTGTTATGTTCTGAGTTCAAATTCCGCCGAGGTCGACTTTGCCTTTCATCCTTTCAGGGTCGATTAAATAAGTACCAGTTACACACTAGGGCTGATGTAATCTATTTAATCCCTTTGTCTGTCCTTGTTTGTCCCCTCTATGTTTAGCCCCCTGTGGGCAATAAAGAAAAAAATAAATAATAATAATAATAATTTTTTTTCATTTGCAACAGGGGCACAGATGAAGGAGACATCACAAGGATAGTCTACAATTTATGTAGGGGGTTTACATAAAAGATGAAGAGAAAGCAAGGGAAAAGATGATGCATTGAAATAAAGTATACATAGTATACAAAGTATTTAAACACATAAATGATGTAGTTCTCCTGATTCAGGAGAACCTCTAACTCAGGCCAGTCAAAAACCCCCCACAGATCCAGGATTACCCTGACCGCAAAAGGGACGAGTCTTTACCAAACAGTTGTCCTCCAATCTACAGGCATATGCTTAGAGTCAGTCCATTTACCCTCATCATTTTCGCTATGTGGAAATGGCAGTGGTGGTGGTGGTAGTAGTGGTGGTGAAGGTGTACGGCTGAGTGGGTAGAGCATTGGGCTCACAATCATGAGGTAGTGAGTTCAATTCTTGGACCAGGAGGAGAACTTTCTAGCTTCAATCCCATGGCCATTCATGACTGAAGGGGGCATTTAGTAGTAGTAGTAATAGTAGTAGTAGTAGTAAAAGAGCTTGAGGAAACTAGTGGTGTTCTGTGTCAGCATAAATGATTTAGTGACGTTTGTAAATTTGGATGAGTTAAATTAATGTTTATTTAATTTCTCCCTTACTCTTTTACTTGTTTCAGTCATTTGACTGCAGCCATGCTGGAGCACCACCTTTAATCGAGCAAATCAACCCCAGGACTTATTCTTTGTAAGCATAGTACTTATTCTAGCGGTGTCTTTTGCCGAACCACTAAGTTACGGGGACGCAAACACACCACCATCGGTTGTCAAACGATGTTGGGGGGACAAACAGACAGAAACATATACACATACATACATACATATATATATATATATATATATATATATATATATACATATATATGACGGGCTTCTTTCAGTTTCCGTCTACCAAATCGACTCACAAGGCTTTGGTTGGCCCGAGGCTATAGTAGAAAACACTTGCCCAAGGTGCCACGCAGTGGAAATGAACCTGGAACCATGTGGTTGGTAAGCAAGCTACTTACCACACAGCCACTTCTGCACCTACAAAAGATTTTGCTTGAAAACAGAAGTATTCACATCCTCTAATAGTGTATGGACTTATCCAAATTTATTAAAATACAACTTAGGAGGATATTAAACAATGATGGTGATGATGTTTACATTTGTATTTCTCCTGACAAGATGCATAATAGGTCTTTTATTAAACTCTACAAGTCCAAATCTTTCTCATCAGTTATTCAATAATACCATCACTTGCAATTGTAGAGTGAACCACACTATAAGAACAACTATTCACAGCTGCATATAATAAAGCCAGGGAAGAGTTAACTGCTATACTCTTTACTCTTTTACTTGTTTCAATCATTTGACTGTGGCCATGCTGGAGCACCACTTTTAGTCGAGCAACTCGACCCTGGGACTTATTCTTTGTAAGCCTAGTACTTATTCTATCAGACTCTTTTACCGAACCACTAAGTTACGGAGACTTAAACATGCCAGCATCGGTTGTCAAGCGATGTTGGGGGGACAAACACAGACACACAAACACACACATATATGTATACATATATACGACGGGCTTCTTTCAGTTTCCGTCTACCAAATCCACTCACAAGGCTTTGGTCGGTCCGAGGCTATAGTAAAAGACACTTTCCCAAAGTGCCACGCAGTGGGAATGAACCCGGAACCATGTGGTTGGTAAGCATGCTACTTACCACACAGCCACTCCTACGCCTGACTAAAGAAACAGCAAAATCCCTCAACCATCATCATTTAATGTCCATTTTCCATGCTGGCCTGGGTTGGATGGTTGGACAGGAGCTGACCAGCTGAAGATCTTCCCAGGCCTCATGTCTGTTTTGCTGTGGTTTCTATGGTTGGATCCCTTTCCTAACATCAACCCCTTTACAAAGTGTATTGGGTGTTTTTACACAGCAGTGCCATGGGTGCGTTTACGTGGCATCAGTACAGGTGTGCTTTTTATGACTCAGCCAGCTGTCTCCACCTTCACATCAATACAATTAAGCTCAATATTTAAGTGTACAGCAATTTCATTTGTTAAATTAATACTCTTACTAATAATGCATGCAGGGTGAAGTACCATAAGCTGGAGAACAAAGAAAGGGTATCTATAACAGAGAGAAACCAAGGTAATCAATGGATGAAGTAATAATTGAACACTTACACATTTATTTTAATATTTGAGATCAGTTCAGTAACAAGTATACAGCTATTTCTATTTCTTTAACTCCTTTTCATACCCACCCACCTGAGATCATTCACGGTTCAATGATTCAAACACTCTGTTGCAAAATGATCTAAATCAGAATCTTCCATTAAAATTCCAACTTAATTTTCATTCCAAACACCAACTCAATAATGGAAAAGTTGTTTTACTAAATACTTTATTATTTTTGAAATTAATTGAAGCAAAGATAGCTTATTTCAACAGAAATTTGGTAACGAAGGAGTTAAAAGGTTTTACTTGTAATCTCTGTAAGTAGAATAGATTCTCTCTTGTTTTAGTTTACTTTAAAGAAACAACCTTCTGGAGATCACAGTGGAAATAGCAACAGGTCATTTTGTTAGCAATTATCCATTAAAGCAGTTACCAGTACTATAACATTAGACCAGAGATTGACATTGGCAATACATTATTACTACAAGATGACAGTTACATTATTAATAACAGCATAACAGAGTAATCACTGCTACTTCATCAATTATCACTTCTTAACATTAGCATTGCAACTACTACGACTACAATCACTGCCATTACTTATTGACACATTAACAAATAACACCAACCTGATATATGCAGGTTGTGCTGCTAATGGACATGTAGTACAAATGAACAATGCATGTAGGGCAAAGAAGTGTAATAACATGGTGGAGGAAAGAGAGGAAGGATAGCAGTGACAGAGTCAAACAAAAAAAGTAAATTTCAATGAAATGATAAATCTGCACCTAAAGATACTGTGTCTCACAAGTGAATGTCAGTTAGCTCTGACATAATGGAAATTTTGGCACAAGGCCAGCAAGTTCAGGCAAAATATGTTGAAATCCCACCAGCTCTGTCGTGTGACTTTTAGAGCACTCCCATAACTTTTTGTTTCAAGGCCGCATCTCTTCAATCAAAATTCATAATCTACGCACCTTTTATTCATGGCTATATTTTACTTTATTCTATCTGAAGTTCAATATTTCATGTTATCCTAAAGAACATCTTTAAAAGTACAACAAGTTAAATTTATTTAGGTCTGTTACAAATTTCAATAAGTAAAACTTCCAGATACGAATAAAAGAGCACTTTTATAAACCGGGCAAATTTCAAAGACAAACATGGCAGCACTTTTCACTTTGCGAAATCATCGATCAGTTCAGAATAATCAAGCTGAGAGATAAGTTCGTGTTCAGTTGATATCATGTACAATCCACAGAGTCTGGTACATGTTCGTGATACAATGTAATATTTTTACAAGGACTTTTGCAGGCAGAATGCATTACCATTTTATTTGTTGAAATTTTCAGTTAACATAGATAGTTTAATTCTTGTTCAACATCTTAACCAAAGTAAATAGATGACTCATTAGAGCCCCTCAACCATGGATGCCCCCTACGACTACAGGGGTTGCAAGGGCTTAGCAACGGCCCAGAATCATATGTAATGTCAACTTCATTATTATTCCTCACAGAGTCAAAAGAAAAAGTACATATCACACACACACCAAAGCTATTTCAACCAACTATGCCTGCTCCAATTTGTAACTTTGTATCAATTTCTGTAATTATCAGAAACTAATAAAATTATCTTTAGATAAACATTTAAAAACATTCAGATGACCTAGAAAAAATGTTGTTTTCAACAGTATGATTCTGAATGAAACCCACATCGCATTATTTTAAAATTTTATGCAAATAAATATATTTATCTCTCATGATATATGCCTGATAATATAGGCTTACAATTTTACAGTGTAATCTTTCTGACCTTCATGTACACAAATGTATGTATGTATGTACATATATATATGTAGAAACTAGTACAAGTAATGTGGACACAGATTTCACATTTTTATGACATAGTCTCAAGTTGTGTCTCGCTGCTTGTCACCTTGGCCAAGTGTCATCTCTTGCAGCTTTGGGTCAACTGAATGCCTTGCGGGTGAAACAGGGAGACAGAAACTACATAGAAGGCCATCATACGTGTTATGGGTGTCTGTATGTGTACACACACACACACATATACAGACATGCATTGTATCATGTTTATCATATTTCTCCTTATATATTTAAATCTATATCTATCTACCTATATATATATATATATATATATATATATATATATATATATATATATATTTT
>NC_068982.1:131823941-131839110 GCF_001194135.2 Octopus bimaculoides
ATATATATATATATATATATATACATCTATATTTTATTTATGTATTTATGGGTTTCAGCCAAGTGGCTGTGGTCATGCTGGAGCACCACCGTGACTGTCCGTCTTTATATATATACATATTTTAAAGAGGTCATAGGCCAACAGGTGTTGGGGTCTGACAATACACCATAAAGTTAAACCCTTTATGGACGGGAAACCCAGGATAACTCCATAAACTGGCCTTCACCAGGAAAATATATACACACACACATATACATACACACACACATATATATAGATATGTAATTATGTGTGTGTGACTGTATGACTGTTTATATTCCTCACTCTGTTTACTCAATCTCAACCACTAAAATGAATTTTATAAAGCAAGATTAGTTAGTAATTTTTACAGATATCAAAGTGAAGATCTCGGTCATTACAAGGATTATAAAATCACCAGCTATTCACATCTCAGTGAATTGCTTAAATTATACAATTCAACAAATTCAATAAACTGTTTGCTGTTGTAATATATTATTTCCTGAAACTATCATGCATCTTATATTAGTACATGTTGCTTGTATGTCAAAGTAATTCAAATCACCCTTTGTCTCACACACAATACTCACAAAACAATCGATATGTGTTCAAATGGTGTTCAAAGAAAACATTTTATTCTGAACCAGAAAGGTAAGCCTTCTTTGTAATTATAATAGTATACAAATACTAAAACAAAACAGAGATAATGAATGCAGTTTGCATATGCTAATTCAGGACAACAATTGATTTTTCTTTAATTTATTATGAGTGAAGATTTCAATCTAGACCCTGAGTACTGTCTATCTATATATTAGTTTCTGCTAGTTTAGTTGTTCAACCTACACTTGATTACCTTTTTGTTACATTTCTGCTAAGTGAATAGCTCCAGAGAAGTTCAAAGTCTTGCCAAACTCATAGGAGAGTACTAATGTCCAAATATGAACTATGTAAGTCTTGAAATGAGAAGTTAATATCTGACCCAACCAACCATTGCAATTTCACGAAAAGAAAAAAAACACATTTCTCACAAAATAGCTCCTGGAAAGGGCTCACAGTTTCTGCCCACTGGTGGTGTTGACACAAGAAGTTATTGTATTAACTTCAAGCTACACAATCTACTGACCCAATAGATTTAGTTTTACTACACCATTTTGAGTGTGGCCGTTGCCAGTACTGCCTGACTGGCCTTCGTGCTGGTGGCATGTAAAAGCACCCACTACACTCTTGGAGTGGTTGGCGTTAGGAAGGGCATCCAGCTGTAGAAACTCTGCCAAATCAGATTGGAGCCTGGTGTAGCCATCTGGTTCACCAGTCCTCAGTCAAATTGTCCAACCCATGCTAGCATGGAAAGCGGACATTAAACGATGATGATGATGCTCAGGTTAAAAGTTAATCCTCTCCTGAATCATTAAGACTCCTACATCCACTTCAGATTTCTGAATTCTACTACAACAATGGATAACAGATAAATTGCTCCTGGAAAAGATGCTGTTGTAGTGCAGTAACCTTTCCCAGATTTATCAATTGTAAGTCAACTGATAAATACTTATCAATCAACAATTATTTCACCTAGAATCTTGGAACTTATAACTTCAAACAAAGCCACACAGCTCTTGTCCTCTCAACATCCTTTCCGTTTCACCTTCCATATCCCACATTAAAAAAATTTCTTCAAAATTCCTCTTCACCATCTTTAATCTTTTCCTGCCTTCATTTTCTAACATTTTATTCATTTTATCTTGATTTGTTTTTCTTCTCTGTCCATCCACATATATTTGAAATGTCAACCAACCTAAAAGAAGTTCAAAGTTCACAATCATTGTATCTTCACCCCCACTACCATCACTTCTCTGCCTAACTGTTGACAATATTCCATCAGTATAACCTTATAAATTTTTACTGTACATATGAGAAAAAGAATGCAACAATAGCAGGTCATAAGAAAAAAATGGAAACACAAATAAGTAAATAATAGCAAAATATGAAGGATGAGACTGTAGCGAGGAACAAGAAGCCAGCACCATTTTGAATGAGATCTTGCCAGTAGCCATTGCCAAGTGTGAGACAAGAACAAGATCTCACCTGCAACCATTTGCCATGCGTGAGACGACAACAAGATTCTTGCCGGCAATCAGTATTTAAGTAAGGGAACGACATTCTCTCTTTCACTCTTCTCACGCTTTTCATAGACTTCGTATCATGCTGGTGTATTTGCTGATTGCGTGAAGAATTGTTGGCTGTTTTGTGCTACTTTGCAGCAGTTTTCTGGTTGTGTTTTCTCTCCGCCTTTAAGGATAAATAGCCATGGCAATAGTAAAGAATATGTTCTATTTGGACCTTAGTGGGTCCGAATTGTCCTCTTCGGAGGAGCTTGTACGAGCAGTTGATAGAAGAAAAGAAGGAAGAAAAGTTTTGCTAAACCACATGTTGCTATGAAGATGGTCACTGAGAGCGAACCACATGAACGAGAACTCTGTAAATAAACGGCTATTGAATTGTACTCCACTTGTGAACTTCTTCATGTTCCAGATCCTTGAAACTACAAAAATAATTATAATAGAAGAAGATACTCCACAGGTATCATAAACCTTCCGTTCTATTATAAAATGGTGACCCCAGTCTAAAAGGATTTTCAGCAGCCGAAAGCTTCTATTGTTGTCAAAATGGCTCACCCGACTTAGATCACGCATTCCCTTCCGTAGTTCAGTGCCAGCTTTCATTTTACTTTAATGACCAACCATTCTTTCTAATTTCACCTCTTCACTACAGAAATAGGTTCCTTTTATCTTCTATTTTGTCTCCCACAAAATGACTGGTGAGGGGCTATCTGTAGTGTGCACTTGAGTGAAACTCCTCTCCTCTCTATTATATATACATACATACGAATGTAGTGGATAACAGCTAGCCTTTGGTTGCATTTTGAACCCCGTTGTGTCCACTACTCTGATTGGTTGGTACTGGCGCAATTTGTCTCTTACTCTATTGCGCCAATACGCAGCTTATAACCAATCGAAGCCCCTAAATAAGGTCACGTGTGACAGCCTGTTCTCATCTCAGTTTTGAGCCTACGACTCCTTATAAAACCCCAGCTTCTCATCTCAATGTCTTTTGGTTCCAGACCTTTTAAGGTCTAGCCACTGACCACACAATACACTGCCAGTTCCAGCGACAACACAACAGCAGCCATGTTGAGACTCACCAACTTCGTCCAAAAGTATTCGGCGACCTCCATCTCCATCGTCCTAACTTCAACATCTGTACATACACAACTCAACAAGCACCTCGCCCAGGTTCCAACTCTCCACTGTTCGTGAATTACTTCACCATGGACCAACAGCGAAAAAACCTGTGAGAACTCCTGTACCAAGTAACCGAGGCAGCAGCATCACAGCCACAACTTCACATACGACATGTACCACAACCAGCTCTGCATCATCACCACAACTTCTTGATACAGTATTTCAACTATAGTGTACAATTGACTATGAACTGGTATTTATCATTCTTGTGTCTATGAACTTACACCTCACTTCGATGGCTACAGACTCATTCACTGTCTCTTCTTCATCACCATCCTTATATGTTCTTAATACGCATACATCAATGCCTACATACACACACATACATCATGTTCTCATGACAGCCTGTCTATTATTCTGTATATATGATGCACACACAATCACATATGTTAATATATCAATAAATCTTCTCTTGAACATTCTACCCAGTTGTGTCTCTTTTTTCCCTCTGGCACATATACGCATTATTCTATTTATATTTATTGTATCGACCATGTGATGTACTAAGGAGCCATTTTCATCACCTCACTTCGCACGGATATTACTAACTGGTGACCAGTTACAGCTCCTTGAAACTACAAAAATAATTATAATGGGAGAAGAAGATACTCCACAGGTATCATAAACCTTCCATTCCATTATAAGACATTTTCTGCAAGGAACTGGAAGCTGGAGAATTCAAACACAGCTCATGTAATTGTGTGTGTGTGTGTGCCTCCTACTTTTATACTATCTCCTTTACTTTCTCCTCCTCATAAGTTTCCTCTCTCAGCACACCCCTTCCATTTACTCTATTGTTTATTTATCAGGTCATTCAATTTAAGATAAGAAACCAGTTGCCTTTTCCCACTTTCCAGTTATCAGTTTATTTCTGTGCATTGTTCCTTCCACTTTAGATGCCTTGTTCTAGTAGCAGTCACACTCACACACACAGTATGACCAAATGAATGTGACTATCCTTGTAGTTTGTCATTTTATTGTAAACACTTATCATAATTTGGTTTGAAGAGAGCAGAGAAGATTGACAAGGCAGTAAGGCATGAAATTAAATTATTAAATGATAGTTGGGGTCAGAAAGAGCATCCAACCATAGAAAATTTGTCACAATGAACTTTGTCTGATCCAGGCAAGCAGAGAAAAGCAACAACGATGATGATGATGATGATGATGATGCTCTTCACACTTTGCATCGGTCAATTTCTTTTAGTTTCTTCATACAGCAAACTAAGAGCTACTTTGCTGTATCCTTAGCACATATCTTCATCATCTCAAAATGCAAAGCAATGCTTCTACAGTTTGTTACTTCTGAACAATTCAAAGAAATTTTGATGTGTCTGTAGATCAATAAATCATTGTGTGAGACATCAGCCTTTGTTATTCTTCAGTAATCAGAATCAGATATGAGCACAGATTTGACAACAATGCTTTTGCAAATTTTGATCACCATTTTTGAGGCGCCTGACTGGCTCCCGTGCCGATGGCACATAAAAAGCACCATCTGAATGTGGCCAATGCCAGTACCCCTGACTGGCTATCATGCTGGTGGCACGTAAAAAGCACTATCCGAACGTAGCCGATGCCAGTACCCTCTGACTGGCCCCCATGCCGGTGGTATGTAAAAAGCACTATCTGAATGTGATCGATGCCAGGCCCACCTGACTGGCTCCTATGCCGGTGGCATGTAAAAAGCACCCGCTACACTCTCGGAGTGGTTGGCATTAGGAAGGGCATCCAACTGTAGAAACATTGCCATATCAGATAGGAGCCTGGTGCAGCTGCTGGCTCTCCAGACCACAGTCAAACTGTCTAACCCATGCCAGCATAAAAAAAAAACAGACGTTGATGATGATGATGATGAGGCTGAACTGTACAGACTTCCAAATGGGAGGGAATCATTCAAATAATCTTCTAGCTTTGTTTAGTTGAAACTGTGTTTCATACTCCATGACTTTTCATAACTTGAGTCTTAGGCTTGTTTATGTAATATGCCTAATCTACAAAATACACTTACAAAGTTTGTTAGTCTTCATTTGATTGTATTAACTTATAAAACAATTGATAAGTTATCAACAATCTTTATCCTTAGATAATAAAAGTCTATTAATCCCTTGAAATCAACCTGTTGAGGCTAAAAAAATTACCCACATCAATTATGATAATGAAGAGTAAGCTAGTTCAGGTTTTCGTCAACCATATTGACCCCAGTGATTACTTCAGCCTAGCACTTATATTATTGATGTCTATTTGTTGAACCACTAAGTTATATTATGCAAAGTAACACAACATGCTTCTGCACATTTTATGTCTACCAAATTCCACTCATAAGCTATGGATCACCTTAAGGTTGTAATAGAAGACACTTGCTGAAAAAGCTGCACAATCTTCCATGAAAACATGTTTGGCCATGGGAAATATTATCTTGCTTGGAAACAGGTGAAGGTTGGCCACAGGAAGAGCATCTGGCTGTAGAAAAACTACTTCATAAATTCCTTGTCACCCATGTGAACATCGACAAGGATGACGACTGTTAGGCCTATGTATGAATGTATATACACAAAGGCCTAAGTAGTTAGTAATATTTTCAACTGAACAACATTTAAACACTAGTATGGCACTAAGTTGATAAAAATTACAATCCATGCCTTAAGACATTAAATTTCATCTCTACATTCTAGTTATGAAACTTATCATGGTCAGTTTTGCCTCTCATTTCTTCAGGACTGGCAAGCTACGTAAGAATATAATCTGGAATCAATTCTTCAACTGACTATAACCTTTGCCCTCTAAAGAACAGTTTTGTACCAGGTGTACGAACACAAATGAATGGTAGAAGCAATAACTTTACAAAAGCGCCATTCTAGTCACCTAATAACAGTTTTGTGTTTCACTAAATGACTACAACAGCTTTTCCACATGGTTTCAGTTCAGTTCAGATCATTTGTGAAACGACTACAACTACTAATTGTCACAACAACCATTACAATTGTTACTACAAGGAAGTAATAATACTACATGCGAAAACTTATTAATAAATGAAATTAAAATTCCTTGACAAAAGGTGTTTAGTAAGAATGCCTCCATTGCGTCACTGTTGTTTCTCACTGACACGTTGATCGTATAAATGTTGAGAGACTTTCAAAGCATTGTCATTTTAATACTTGCAAAGGTCAGGCAGAATACAATGAGGCAAATTTTCTATGGTTGGATGCCATTCCTATTGCCAAAGCTGACTTGCTGCCTAGCACAGTAATAGCTCCTCATGACTGCACACATTTTTGTAGAAAAATACCACTTGTATAACATTACACTTATCACATGATATCAAGACAAGGAGAAACACATACATATAAACACACATACAAATACATATAAATACCCATAGACACACATGCACAAATACAAATACACACTCATATACACATACATCATCATCACCACATACATATATGTGTATATATGTAAATATATACCTATGTGGCTGTGTGGTAAGAAGCTGCTTCCCACAACATGGTTCAGGTTCAGTCCCACTGCGTGGCACTTTGGGCAAGTGTCTCCTACTATAGCCTCGGGCCAACCAAAGCCTTGAGTGGATTTGGTAGATGGAAACTGAAAGAAGCCAGTCGTATATATATTTATATATATATATATATTTGTGTGTGTGAGTGTCTGTGTTTGTCCCCCCCCACCACCACCACCATCTGACAACCAATGTTGCTGTGTTTACGTCCCTGTACCTTAGCAGTTCAGCAAAAGAGGCTGATAGAATAAGTGCTAGGACTTACAAAGAGTAAGTTCTGGAGTTGATTTGTTTGACTAAAGGCGATGCTCCAACATGGCCACAGTCAAATGACTGAAACAAGTAAAAAAGAATTTAAAAAAAAAGAGAATACAACAGGCTTCTTTCAGTTTCATCATCATCATCATCATCATCATTTAACATCCATTGTCCATGCTGGCATGGGTTGAATGGTTTGACCAGAGCTGGCAAGCTGAGGAGTTCTAGCAGACTCCAGTCTGATTTGGCATGGATTCTATGGCTGGATGTCCTTCTTAATGCCAATTACTTTACAGAGAGTGCTGGGTGTTTTAATGTGGCACTGCAAGGGTGCTTTTTGTGGTGCCACACGGGCACTTTTACATTGCATTACATGGGTGCTTTTATGTGGCACTTTTACGTGACATCACATGGGTGCTTTTACATGGCACTGCCATAAATGCTTTACACCACCCCAGAGGGACCAGTTTTAATACTTTTGCTGCAGAATATGGGTCTTCTTGAATACAGCAAAGCACTAGGCATTTCGGTCCTTTGTCATCTTGCCTGAAAGGTTCAGTATCCTCAGGTCATTCTTCAGTACTTCATCCCAAACCTACCTGTTTAGCTTAGCCCAGGGCTATAAAAAAAAAAAGACATTTGTCCAAAGTGCCATGTATGAGGACTAAACTTCTTAACCACACAGCTGTGCTTTTCACATACCGTAAATCCTCGAGTATAATCCGCATTTTTCCCCAAAATATAAAGGTCAAAATCCCTAGTGCGTACTATATATGAGGTTAAAAATGAAAAATATTTTCTAAGCAATGTCCGAGTCTCTATTTGCTGTCCGGCAATGTTTATTCAGACGCATTTTGTGATATCGGGCTTGTAACTGATAGTGATAAATATGTAAAAGCAATTTACTGAATATTCATTTTTCACTGACGTTATTTCTGTTATTTCTATATTTTCTGCAAACAAAGTGCACAAAAAAGCTACACATTTAGGCGTAGGAGTGGCTGTGTGGTAAGTAGTTTGCTTACCAACCACATGGTCCCGGGTTCAGTCCCACTGCGTGGCATCTTGGGCAAGTGTCTTCTACTATAGCCTCGGGCCGACCAATGCCTTGTGAGTGGATTTGGTAGACGGAAACTGAAAGAAGCCTGTCGTATATATGTATATATATATGTATGTGTGTATGTGTTTGTATGTCTGTGTTTGTCCCCCCAACATCGCTTGACAACCGATGCTGGTGTGTTTATGTCCCTGTAACTTAGCGGTTCGGCAAAAGAGACCGATAGAATAAGTACTAGGCTTCCAAAGAATAAGTCCTGGGGTCGATTTGCTCGACTAAAGGCGGTGCTCCAGCATGGCCACAGTCAAAAGACTGAAACAAGTAAAAGAGTAAAAGAGTAAAGAGATTTGCATTATGTTATATATACAATAATAATAAAGGATGTTACCGTATATATGTTTACAAACCAAGGAGGTTATATAGACTTCTTTGACTCAAGTTAGAGAAGGGGTGCGTATTATACACAAGGTCTAGGTTTTTCAGAGGTACAGTCCCCTAAAAATCCCCTGCGTATTATACTAAAGGGCGGACTATACTCAAGGATTTACGGTATATAATATTTTAATGAATTTACTCCGAGGTGGAAAGACAGCACTCATAATACTTTCAGGACTTCCAAGACTGGTTGAAGATCAAAAGTGTTATTCTTAGAGCAAAGAACTGGCTTTAAATGCTTGCATCAAACACACTCAGAGGTCAGATGGCAATGGATCAAGTCTACCAGTCAACAGTATCCAGAGAGGTGGGAGAGGGGCAACAGACAGACAAACAGACAAGCATTATAACATAAATGAAGAACACAAGTAGAAATTTTGCCTAAAATAAAAAGATTAAAAACAAAGGAAAAAAATTATTCAGATTCTAAATGTCATAGTTCATAGATTCTACATAAAGTTCACTCAATGAAGAGAAATGCAAACAAGATATAGAATATGTACATAAGGCATATGGAGTTGAATCTGGTATTGTAGGAAAACATACACTGAACACAGAGATAAGGCCATCATCATTGCCATCATTCGTTTTCCATGCTGGCATGGGTTGGATGGCTAGACAGGAACTGGTAAGGCCAAGGTCCACATCAGGTTCCATAGTCAGTTTTGGCTTGGTTTCCTAATGCCAACCAGATTACAGGTATACTGGGTACTTTTTATATGGCACTGTCACCAATGTTTTTCATGTGGGACCTTAATCTCGAAAGGGTTTGCAAAGAAAACAAATGGATTCTTAACTTCGAATATGAAAAGGATAAAACTATACACTGTTAGACATTTAGTTCATTTGCTCTACAATGTGTACCATTTAACCGGACAAATATTAATTTATAAAGGTTGCTTCCCAACCATATGGTTTGGGGTTCAATCCCACTGTGTGACACCTTGGGCAAGTGTCTTCTAATATAACCTCGAGCCAAACAAAACCTTGGGAGTGGATTTGGTAGATGGAAATTGAAAGAAGCTCATTGTATATGCATATGTACATATCTATGTGTATGTGTCTTTATGTATGTGTTTGTACCCCCATCCCCACTTGACAACCAGTGTGAGTGTGTATGTCTCTGTAGCTTAGCAGAGATTGATAGAATAAGTACCAAATTAAAAAAAAAAAAAGTACTGAGGTCAATTTATTTGATTAAAATTCTGCAAAGCAGTGCTCCACCATGGCCTCAGTCTAATGACTGAACCACATAAAAAATAAAACAACATAAGACCACAAATATAGGATAGGAATTGGGGACTGTTCTAACCTCAGGCGAAGTTCTGTTGTCCCTACATACACAAACACAGTATACATAGATTAGCATAAGGTCCCTACACCTGTAGGACATCCAGGCAATTACCAAGTGTGCCTATGCTTAAAGACGACATGGGTAGGTATATAGCTGATATTACATGGATTCCAAATGATAACTGTAATCATAATTATTATTACTATTATTATTATGGTTGTGAGCCGGCAGAATCATTACGACGTTGGACAAAACACTTAGCAAATTCTGCTGAGATCGATTTTGCCTTTCATTTCGCTGGGGAAGACGAAATAAACACCAGTCAAGTACTGGGATTGATGTAATTGACTAAACCACACTCCCTTAAAATTTCAGGCTTTGTGTCTATAGTAGAAAAGATTATTATTGTAATTATTATTGCTATTAGATCCCACCCAGATCACTTTTTCTTTCATCCTACCAGGTCGATAAAATAAGGTTCTAATCAAAGCTTGGGATCAATGACATCAATTAGACCCCCTCCCTTCAAAACTGCTCGTCTCGTGCTTAAATCAGAAGCCATTATAATTATATCGCAACTGGTGAATAATAGCGTCGTTGACAAACAAATTATTGATTTGATTCATTTCTAATGGTGAGCGGCAAGGGAGTGTCTGTAACTTGGTGCAGAACAAGTATCGCAAGGAACTTAGTACTGTAGAAAGAAATCTAACTTGACAGCGAAATTTTTTTAATCTCACAACCTTGACCAGAATACATGAAAGACAAACTGTCCTCATCAAAAGTGAAGAAACACAAATTTCTAGCTTACAGGGGGAAAAATATGCACTCCATGTTTCTTTTAATTAAATGCACAGATCCTATTATCTTAGGATAAGAAGTAGTGACCTTCACACCTTTTTTGATGGCATTAGTGTTGAGAATTAATTTCAGATAAGAATCGGAACAAGACAACAGAATCGACTCGTACAGAGCTTACATTTTTTAACACTAGTGTTAAATTTAGGCAAATGAATTAACATACCAGTTCGCACCGTTTTACATTGTCTATCGATCGGGGTCATTGTATTCTTGTTAGAAATCAAAACAAGAAGCAACAGATTTTATTTCGGTATTTATCATGTTTCATAGATATTCGAGACGTATCAGACGATAATAACAATGCTTGTTTTCAAACAACAATTCCTTAACAATAAACACGGGATATACAGAAAAATAAAGAATCAGTAACGCTACGCCCAGTAAATATGTGAGACCTAATTATAAACAGAGAAGGAAATTTATTGGACTTTTATAAATGGTTTAGAATTCTTAATGAATAAGTTTATTAATACAGGGACGTTTAAAGAAAACATAGTAGAAGACGAAATTTTGAAAAAGGTTTTAGTTTTTGTTTTTTTCACTGAATACGATACCAACTTATCATTACTGTTAAATCAATAAAAATATACGAAATAACTAAGGGTGAAGCATGTAGGATTAGAAACAAATTCTAAATTATACTTAGAACAAATAGCGTGTCATTGTAAATTCTGATGATTCTAAGGAAAATATAAAAAAAACCATGCTGCAGACGTGGCTCTAAGTTTGCAAACCTATAGAAACGATTGCACGTTACCTTCAGCAAGTCCAGTGGATGGGTACAACAAGCTGCCAGAGCACTAGCAACCCCGCCGAAATACCAACGGCCGACACGTTTAGTTTTATCAACTTGCATGTTTCTCTATTATCAGTCTCCAGCTCTTCGATGTTATGAAGAAGTTGTCTTAGTTTTTTCTGTTGTGTAATATGCTCTCAGCTGTTCGTACCCGCGAAACTAAATGTTGTTTTCTTTAAAACAAGGGAGAAAAGTTGCAACGCACAAATCAGGTCCTGGCGTGGTGGTAGTCATACGTTTAGAGTTGCTTCCCTTGACTACATGCATTTATTAAACTGTTCCTGCTTTCAGTTTTATTTTACACCAATGCTAAGAATCATGTAGACTAATTTATTATAATTTTCCAGGTCAGAATTAAATGGGAAATAATTAGAAGAAGACAAAGAAGTATTCAGATTAGTATGCATGTGCGTTGAATGTGTGTTTTATTGTAATTTGATTGCATATTATTTATCAGCAATGATAAATGCAAGGAGATACATTAACTTACTATAGTAGTAGTAGTAGTAAAAACTGGTTAACAAATTAACGAAGAAAGTTACTAAGATCTAAACTATTGTTAATGGCATTGCGATTAATTTTAGATATGTTGAAGTTATATCAATTACTACTATGTCAATTGTTTTATGAGTATGTATGTTAAAATCAGAAATACTCTGGTTTTATTGTATTATCTTGTTATTAATAAATATGTCACTGTTGACGATGGTGTGATTTGTTTGTTGTCGAGAATATTTCCTGGGCATATCTACACAAATGTGCTCCACCCTCCGAAAATGGTTATTTCTCAATGGAATGTTTTATGTTTTAGACAGTGTAGACTACGATTATATCAAAATTCAATGTGGGAGGAAAAAGTGAGCGCATGCATATATGACATGCATCATATAGATATCGGCAAAATGAACTTTAAAATATTGAAAAGAATATCTGATGTGTGTTAGTATGTATGTGTGCGCATTCACCATCACGCACGCATATTAAATTTCGATATAATGGCAATCTACACCATCTGAAGAAGGATCTTTTGTGTTTGGCTGTCACTTTTCAATTTCTTCAATATCTATTCGAATTGATTTAATAGCTTTTAAAGTTTGCAAATTTTGGTTAATTTTAGCCAGTCGAAAGCCACAGACATATAGGTGTCTGTTTCCATAGTAACATGTCAAGCTGTTACCAAGCTGTTTACCCATGTGCTCATTTTCTGCTTATCTAAATACTTAAAATACATGAAGTATGACGTGGTCGTAAGATGTGCTAGAAATAATAGCCAAATAGGCCTTAAATCACACGGCAATTTTCTCTTTCTTCTTCTTTTTAAATTTTTTTTTGGTGGGTCGGTGGGTGGTTTTGCATAATTTTATGAATTCCCGTGTGTGGAATACAAATTCACAAAAAAAATTTCTGAAAATTCAAAAAAGTAAAAAACCTATGAGGGGTTATATGACGTGCACAAAGCCGAATTCCGCCAATATTTCATTTGTTTATAGTTGACAACTTCTGATTGGGTCAAAATGGTCAAACAGGCTGGTTGCTGACATATTTTTCTGTTCTGTAAGGATTTTATCTTATATATGCCCTTTTTATTTGTCTTAATATTTCTTATCAGAAATTTTATACTCCTTTACATTGGTAGTTTTTAAACAAGCTCCTAAATGTCATTCCAGAAGCTTTTCCATCATCAAGAATTGCTCTTTCGTATCTGATAATTTCTTTACACACCTGGTAAAAAAAAAATTTCTAGTTTACTCTTAAGATAGCGTTTTGTCTATATTGGTTTATCCGTTTTTCATACCGTTCAACCCTAGCTGTTTTCACAATCACTCTCTCTAACCATTGTCAGCTTTCGCATCCCCTTTATTCTGTACTTTCTTATTTCTTTATTGCACACAAGGGGCTAAACATAGAGGTACTTTCTCCATAGTTCATTATATTTCCTTATAATTATCAATTGCTCTTACAGTTTACTTTCTAAAACATCACTACTTATATATTCTCTTGTTCTTTTCCATCATAGTTCGTTCTTTTTAGTGTTCCTTCTTGCATCGTTCCAATTCCTTTTTAGGAGAGCGGGTTATATATCTTTAGATATACACCTAACTCTCATACATTAAATTGGAAGAGAACCGAACGCAGAAACTTCAAACTGATCAACAACAACAAATATTTATTGTTCGGTGGAAAAGGTAAACAGCTTCTAATTGTCCGGTTTTAGAGTAGCCTGAAATGTAGATGTACGGTTCTTCGTGCTGGTGTCGTTATAGAGACAACTTGGTTCAACCACACTCAAATGGGAGAGCTTGCTTAGACGTCTTGCTTGGTCGCTGTCTGCCTTGGTAAGAGTCTGTCTAAAAGCAGGAACGCTTCGATGTTTAAACCCACGCATGCGTGGTTAAGGATTCAGCAATGGCGCCTATGACGTCACTACACTTTTCATTTGCTTCATATAAACTTAGCTTTGAAATTGTTTCTGTTACATTTCTGGTGATTGATGACTATTCGTCTATTTGTAAAAGTTTAAGGTTTTCAACATTTTTAAAACATTAGCTTCCGCTCAGTTCATTATCACTGTTCAAAAGTTTATCTCTTTCCCCAAGTGATTCCATCTTTCCACCGTACAATTCTCTATTTGTTCCTCATCTCCGCTTTGTTTTATATCGCCTTCGTCGTTCGTCTGCTCCGTATCGAATGTCACTCTTAGTCTTAGCTCTTCGAGTATGATCTTTAAAAGAACTTTTGCAAAAGCCTAACAAGGTTATTTTTGAGTACCACCGCAGGAAGGAATCCTCCTTCTCAAAATTTAGGATTTGTGGTTCAAATAGACCTTAAATTCGAAATTAAGTCTTTTTTTATATGTGGTTATGGGTATAAGGCAACAAGTATAATTGAACAGTTGTCTAATTTGAAGTCCTCTCAGTATGATCAACTGGTGAACTGTTGCTAATGTTTTATTTCTTGTGCACAAGAATAACCAGATAACTGTATATACTTATAGAAAGAAGCGGTAACCCCAAAAGCTAATGAAATGAACTTTGCTGGGTTTCTTTTTAAATCTACAACACTTCTTATATGTTTCTTATAAAAGCCAGCTTCTCTTGTGGTGTTTGATTCAATAATTCTGTCTTACTAAATCAACAGCTCAAGTCAAAGACATTTTAAATATTTAAATATTCTTTTCTGCTCTAGGGACATGGCTCGAAATCTTGGGGGATGGGGCCAGTCGATTAGATCGACGCCTGTACGCAACTGGTACTTAATTTATCGAACTCGAAAGGCTGAAAGGCAAAGTCGACCTCGGCGGAATTTGAACTCAGAACATAAAGACATGAAATACCGCTAAGCATTTCGCCCGGCGTGCTAACGTTTCAGCCAGCTTGCCGCCTTAAGACATTTTAAATATTAAAAAGTTTTCGATGTGTTTGGGTTTGCTAAAAGAGCTTTCTGCTGTTGATATTGTTGTAGCTGTAATTGTCAATAATATTCTCAAATTAACCAAAAACAATATGAAAATGTCTCAAAGTTAAATACATTCGAAAGTTTGCAGTTCTATTTTCTAAAATTTGCTTAAAGAACATTTCTACTGAAAATTCCCATCGTAAAATCAGTAGGATATTGATGTTCTCTCTCTCTCTCT
>NC_068982.1:131839319-131844238 GCF_001194135.2 Octopus bimaculoides
GTCAAGAACCGCTAAAGGGTGGGTTAGGGATGCCGTGGCTAATGATGTGCAGGTATGCACTGAGGCTAAGGGATCTCTGACTCTATCTGGATGGTGGTCAGGTGTGGAATTCGCTTGCGGAGGAACTCTTTCCACGACCGGCCTCCTTGGAGGAATTTACACCCGATTTGATTAAAAGACCACGCTAATCCACAGGGCGGGCAAGGCTGGCAGCGGGAATACCACCTCGGTATTTTATAAAGGGATGCTAGAGTTTAACAGCGATGATGTCATAGGAGCGGCTCTGGGGCTCGATGAGAACCAGCTAGCCAACCTGTTTCAAAGAAACCAGGGTATTTGGATAATTACCAAAAATTCCTGACCTGGCAGTGCTACATGAACGCGTTACCTGTTCGCGAAAAATTGTCCAGACATGGGATATCAGTGCCCAAGGTGTGCGCAGGACGATAAAACTGTCCTGCACGCTCTTGTTCAGTGCCCGGAGCTTTCGGGCTTGATAATTTACGTGGAACACGTGTTGTCGCATCTGGGAAGAGTACAGCTATCAGCAGCGTCTGTGATAAAGATTGTACCGCCATCCGGACTATCAAAGGAAGGTGAGGCAGGTTTTTTGTGTACGGTCGCAGTGTTGAAAGAGTGTGTGTGGAGAACCAGAATGGAAGTATTCGTGACAGGATTTTTCATCTCCGGCCCTGGTCTACTGTATTACTTCAGATATCGTCTGAAGAGCAAGATAGGGCTGGAGAGGGGACACCTGTCACGAAGTATATACGAGAAAAGATGGAAGGATGTTGCGAGGAAGTTGGGCGTGATTGTTCCTACTTAATCTCATCCATGGTAAAAGCAAGGTGTAGTCGCTGGACTTCACGGCCATAAGTCTGTGGGGAAATGTTTAAAAATTACATATACATCATTGAAATTTTAAAGTTATCATATGAACTGGCATAGCATTATTTGTTTGTAACGTCTTGTGTCCTTTTCTGTACATCGATAATTATTATCATAATAAAGAATCTCTCTCTCTCTCTCTCTCTCTCCCTCTCTCTTCAGGTAACGATTTGCTTAACAGCATTAAAACGTATGATTTATTCTGCAATAACAACCAATCAAGACACAAAACTCATTTTTCTGATCGTTTTTGGCCAATCATTTGTGTTAGCCATTTCCACTAGATTAGCATGAATTGTCGTGATGTCATACACTTTCCTTTATTTTCGACTCCTTCAATGCAATAAAGAACGCTGTAATTGTTACAGCTAGAGCTTTTTTTTCTTTGTTTTTGATCTAATTAAAATACAGAATTCACTTGAACAGTAATAAATGCAACAAATCCCACTTGGACGTTTATCACATTTTTCCTTCCAGTTAGGCCGCTAATTAAAACTGGTAGCATCATATCAATTTCTTAGATATTAAAGATGGAGGCGATACCATAACCGAATGGCAACCTTTATGACGTGGATATATCAAAGGAGCAACGTAAAACTGCAGTATTCACTCAAAGAGTGAAACACAGAGGCACCAGTGACAGAACTGTTGTATCACGTGATTTCAGCGTTTCTTGCAGCAGAGATATCTGTTCACACTGCATGCTGGCCCCCTCTTCCACCAACCAGCGACTTTTCAGCCACTGGTGTCGCTAACAACCGGAACGCCGTTTAAAAGTTAGATATTAGTGATTCCATTACCGGTACTCGACTGTTACCGATACCGCTGTGTTTTTATACGCTAGACACCTACACGAGAGACTCTCTGTGAGTGAATAGCGCAATTTTACGGCACTTCTCTGATATACCCACGTTAAGTAGGGTATAAAAATTTCCATTTGGTGATAATACAGCCTCTGTCGCTAATATCTAATTTTTAACCAGTCTGCTAGCTGTCAGCAATATCAGTAACTGAATAGTCGCTGGTTCTCTATATATCAATAGAAGGCGGATTTGGCTAGCATGTTATCGGATTTTGCAGTTGTTGAAGAAGCGGAAGATATGCTTAAATAGAGTGATACGACAGATTTGTAATGATGCTTGACGATTCTTGTCTGCTACCGACGCCTGTGTGTTTTTACTCACAAGTCAACGATACGTGAAATTTTCTCAGAGTGAATATTGCAGTATTACGGTGCTCCTATAATATATGCACATTAAACAGGAGATAGAGGTTGCCATTTTCTTTGTATTAAAAACTCACGAATTTTTTTAAATAAAGCTCTTTTGCTTGAATTTAATAAAACAATAATAAATTCCTGTAAAATAAAAAATGTCCCGAGCAAAGAAAAAATTCTTAAATTCAAATAAAAAAAGGTCAACAGAAAGAAATTATTGGGTTTCATGTTTATAATATTTTCATAAATAGAATAATGTAATCCATCTTACAACAGTGAAAGGTTAGTTTAGGTTATAGTGAAATTATATTGCAAACATTTTTACGTTCTGTGTTTTAATTCTGCCGAGGTCGACTTCGCGTTTCCTCCTTTTGGAGTCGATAAATTAAATACCACTTAAGCACTGGGGTCGATATAATCGACTTACCCCCTCCCCCGAAAATGATAGGCTTGTGTCAAACTTTGAAACCAATATTAGTAGCGCAGCTTAAGGCGGCGGTCTGGTAGAATCGTTAGCATGTCAAGTAAAATACCTAGCAGCATTACGTCCATCTTTACGTTCTGAGTTCAAATTCTGCTGCGGTCGATTTTGCTTTTCATCCTTTAGGAGTCGTACCAGTTGATCTCTGGGGCCGATGTAATCAACTGGCCTAATCTCACCGAAAATACTGGCCTTGTGCTAAAATTTGAGACCAATATTAGTAGTGGCGCTAACAACTTACAACTGCAATAAATGCACGGGCATAAAAACATCTCTAAAACCATATTTTTTTTTTAAATATAAAGTAATTTCGTGTATGTATCTAGTAAATTCTACACTGTAGTTAGATAAATAAAGAAAAAAGAACGTAGGAAACAGGTGGTGAGACTCCGGGCATCAGCAGGCCAACCGAGTAATTTATTCCTGAGGAATTTCTGTGCTAGTGCTTATGGATAATTCCAAAGCTCCAGTTTGGGATAAGCTTTACATAAAGTTCTGATTTGAGATGATGCGTCAAAAGCTACGAAACTATTCTTTTCGTACTCGGTCAGTGTCCGTGCTTTACTCACCTGTCGAACTACACCGAACGGCTGATATCATATGCAAAACTAATCTAACTGTTGCCCTTGAAAAGATTGACTACTGCTCTCTTTGGCAAAGAGGGGTTGGCAGTTTTCGTCTGCATGGTGACCGTGTTTAAAAAGTGTGAGAACAGTTCTCTAACTCTCTGACCAGTCCCTCAGCAACTTCCTCAAGTATCACTTGAGACAGAAGATGTCAGGAGGGGAGCAAATTTAACGAAACGTTGGTTTATTCAGTGAAAATGGGGAATCTGAGAAGGTGGTTTCATAAATTTTATCTGTACCTTGTTGTTGCGAGAGGAAAAGAACATGGTGCAAAAAAATTATCAGAATTGTGGATGTTCTGATTCTTCCCCAGGGGTAATTTTCCACTCCTTTGTGGGAAGGTGCTTTTTATTTAAATTTTCGTGTTGTATTACTTTTTTGCACCTCAATGCATAACACTTAGAAATCCTTAATATGACAGTGCAACAAAGGGTCACTACTCGTTCGAAACAAACATCACAGACACAGAATTTCCATCTAGTGAAACTGTCCAAGGTGCACACACAGAGACGAAACCATTCTATTCCAGCTCGTGCAGCATCCGAGCATTGCTGACATGTGAAATTATGTCAAACAACCACTGTCACATGAAGGGTGGATCCAGCTAGGAATCATTACTCTCCTTTAACTGTACTGGGCAGGCAGTTATCCTCTGTCTAGTAGCTCTGGTGAAAGTAGTTATGAGTGGATGAGATGGAATGGGTCAAGGACTGACACTTTACCCTTCAGTCAAGTCATCATTGACATTTGCAGGTTTCAACAGAAAAGTAGGTAAAGGATGAGGGGAAGTGCTTGCTCTCAATGAACTTTTCAAAAGATGAGTGACGGTAGCAAAATTAACAAGAGTGGATGGATTTACTCCAGGATTGGAAAACAAGGTGGAAAAGAATACGTACCTCTGGTGATCAGAGTGATTCTGGATCTGTGAGGTTTCGTGATTGGCTTTTGTTGGGGACCCTCCTGTATCAGAAGGACTATATCGTCCATGTATTGATATATTTTTCTCCTCTCAGTTCTCCCTTTTTCTTTTTACTCTCCCCACCCGATTTCTTTTTACTCTCCCCAACCCAAATTGTAACCTGACTTTGCAATGTCCTCTACTTCTAACATCTTTGAAGCAAATAAAAAAAAATTGTCATCGTCGTCGTCCATCGTTGTTATTATTATTATTTTGTTCATTTCGCTTCAAACCCATACGTAGTTATAGCATTACAAAATAAAATTTTCATCCGAGTACTTGATAAAAAGAATTATAATCGCTTGAGGGATGTCTGTCAGCGATTCCTGGGAGAGAAACAGAACAAAGAAGGTTTGTTTTGGCAGATATTATCTTATTTTATTTCTTGTACAACAATTTCACTTCCAAAACGGTCACCAAACATAAATACAGTACATGACAAAACATTCCAACTAATTTTGTATTGGTTGGAAGCAAATGAGGGTTGATGTTGGGAAGAGCATCCAGTTGTAGAAAATTTGTCTGAATGACTTCCGTCTGATCCATGCAAATATGGAAATGTAGATGTTAAAACGATAACAACGATGATGTGACTATTCTCCCTTAATACATGAAACAAGAAATTGCTTCATGAATCGAATCTTCCTAAGTAAACATAAGCCTAAAGGTCTTCCAGCCAGCTATAAGCATCTTGTCTTGTGTGTGTGTGTGTGTGTGTGTGTGTGTGTGTGTGTGTGTGTGTGTGTGTGT
>NC_068982.1:131847167-131849667 GCF_001194135.2 Octopus bimaculoides
CTACATTCAATACTTTCTTTCATGGTGCCATCCATTTTTATTTTATTTTATTTTATATTGTATATTGTATATCATATTATATATTGTATATTCCATATTCTATACCCCACATTAGTTCTGCAGGAATATAAATAAAACATAAAAAACAGACAGTGTTGGAACTCTTTTAAGCAAAATAATATATTCCTCTATACACAATCATACAAAAAAAACCACCTTTTTTGTATTTATTTTTACTCGCATATATATATATATGTATATATATACATATCATCATCGTCGTCGTCGTCGTTTAACGTCTGCTTTCCCTGCTAGAATGGGCTGGACGATTTGACTGAGGACTGGTGGACCAGGAGGCAACACCAGGCTCCAGTCTGATTTGGCAAAGTTTCTACAGCTGATGCCCTTCCTAACGCCAACCACTCCGAGAGTGTTGTGGGTGCTTTTACGTGCCACCGGCACGAGGGCCAGTCAGGCGGGTACTGGCGACGGCCACGCTCAAAATGGTGTCTTTTATGTGCCACCTGCACAGGAGCCAGTCCATCGCCACTGGCAATGATCTCGATCGAATGTCTTTTCACGTGTCACTGGCACAAGTGCCAGGAAGGCGACGTTGGTAACGATCAACGTCCACGCTCGAAATGGTGTATTTTACATGTCACCTGCACAGGAGCCAGTCCATTGGCACTGGCTACGATCTCACTCGAATGTCTTTACACGTGCGACTGGCACAAGTGCCAGGAAGGCGACGTTGGTAACGATCACGCTGGAGCTATTCACGTGCCACCGGCATGGAAGCCAGACAGCTGCTCTGACAACGATCACGCCCAGACGGTGCTCTTGGATTTTGGTCTCACTTGGCTTGCCGGGTCTTCTTATGCACAGCATATTTCCAAAGGTCACGGTCACAAGCCATTGCCTCGGTGATACATACATATGTATATATATACATATATATGTATATATATATATATACATATGTATATATATACATATGTGAATATATACATATGTGTGTGTGTGTGTGTGTGTGTGTGTATACAACTTCTGTCTCAAAAACAGTTTTGGTTTTATTTAATGTCACATTAAAGTTAGGGTGGCAGTAGTTGTCCATAAAAGGTAGTTCTTTGTTGCATGGATTTTTGGAAATCATGTAAGGCTTTTAAGTTTGGGAACCCCTGTATTAAAGTGGAAAGCATGGCAAACATTAACAGTGTTATTGCTTTTATTAAAATGAGTTAGATGTTACTTATTAAATGCATGTCAGCATTTTAGATTTTCCATTTATTTCCTGACTTTTACTCCTACCAAGATTGGCTTTCATTCCTCTGGGGTCAATAAAATATATACTGAAAATGAAAGCTTGTAGTTTATGTCTTTGTATTTCTCTTTTATACTTAGTTTAAGCCTAAAATGAGAGGATTGGCAGAAAACAGTATATCATCTTAACACAGTCTTTTTAGTCAGGTACTCTGCTAAATGATTCTCAAATGCTGAAAGGCTTCCATATTCTGAGTTAATATCATGCAGAGACTGACTTTGGCTTTCATCTCCTGCTGGTGAAATAAGCTACAGATAAGTGATTTATGACCTTGTATCAATGTAAGTAATCAATATATGTAAAAGAGATGCTTCTGAAAATATATTCTTAGTACCCACCTGCATGAATTTTAGCAATATTTATTTTGTGCAGACTCTCTCAACAATAAAGTTACAACAACAATAATAATATATTTAACTTTCTTCTAATTGTGTTATCCATGTTGTAATATTATCAATGTTAAAAGTGGTGAACTGGCAGAATCATTAGCAGACTGGGAAAAATGCTTTGTCTGTCTTTATGTTTTGAGTGGAAATTCCACCAAAGTTGACTCTACCGTTCATCCTTTAAGAATCAATAAAATAAGTAGCAGTTGATAATGAACTAGATAGAAATTACAGCATAAAAGGGTTTGGAAAAGCCTAGCTTAACCTCTCCCCTGAAACTTAACCTCTCCCCTGAAACTTACCCTCTCCCTCAAAACTTACCTTCTCCCCTGAAATTGCTGGCATTGTGCCAAATTTGAAACCAATAGTATTGATGTTACTGAATTTATGCAGGGCTAAACATATAAAAGAACTATCAATTGAATAATGAGATTATTGGATTAATGGTTCATTTCTTACCTTGAAACTGTGATATCTTCATGGTTAGGGCACTTAACTGCTTCAGGCTCAGTCTGGGTAACTGTATAGAGACACCACATACTAGATTCATGTCACAACTGAAGCAGCAAGAACACTGTATAGTTAACAATTATCTCATTTGATGACAGTATGGAGTTCAAGTTTTTTATTTTGAGATAATGTGTATTTTATAGTGTATTCTCTGATGTAAAATCCAATTATTACTTTCTCGGCAGAATTATTACCATCCATTACTTGAAGATTAATCTTATAATTATATTTTGAACATTAAAAATGATTTTGTTGGAGAATATAATTTGTAAAATTGAAATTA
>NC_068982.1:131853542-131874137 GCF_001194135.2 Octopus bimaculoides
GGTTGGCGTTAGGAAGGGCATCCAGCTGTAGAAACTCTGCCAAATCAGACTGGAGCCTGGTGTTGCCATCCGGTTTCACCAGTCCTCAGTCAAATCGTCCAACCCATGCTAGCATGGAAAGCGGACGTTAAACGATGATGATGATGATGATGATGTATGTGTGTTTGTGTGTCTGTGTTTGTCCCCTCACCATCGCTTGACAACCGGTGCTGGTGTGTTTATGTCCCCGTAACTTAGTGGTTCAGCAAAAAGAGACCGATAGAATAAGTCTTGGGGTCGATTTGCTCGACTAAAGGCGGTGCTCCAGCATGGCCGCAGTCAAATGACTGAAACAAATAAAAGAGTAAAATAGTAAAGAGTATAACAAGACAAGAAAAAAAGGAACATTAATGCACACACACATATAAACGCACATATACACATACACACATACACACACATATACACACAGACGCACACACACAAACACACACACATACACATGTGCATGTGCGCGCACACACACACTCACACACACATATGATGTTAATTGAATTTATGACAAAAATATGCTTTATATTTTTATTAATCTCAGTTGGCAAGAGTACTGTTTGAGGTTTGATTTTAAAAGAATAAAACCGTCGACAAAATATTGAACAACTTGTCATCTGTCTTCCAGTTGTCTCATTTCACTTATAACATTTGTATAGAAAACGTTTATTTGGTTTCTTAATAATAACTCTACAGAATAGAGCGAGCACATATGAAAAAACTGCATAAAAGGGAATATTCACATACAACATCTCATTGTTTTACCTTTCGACATTAACAACTGAAGAAAACTAAAAACAAATGTCATGTAATGTGCTATACAAAACACATTTTTAATTAAAACTTTATGAATCCATTATATGTGTGTGAAATAGATTTAATGATTTCAGAATCTATGAATATTTTATTTACAAGAGCACAGCTGTGAACATCTTATCTGATTAATTATATTTACGTTAAACATTTTTAAAAACAGATGTTGTAATAGTTGAAAGTTTTTGATAGATTGACACTGAAGCCATTTATTGTAGAAAAATGATTTCACTGTTCTATGTGGGGACCAGTATTAAGGAAGGATACAAAAATATTAGGTTTATAAGCCCTAAAATTCACTCTATAATTGCCCATAGGTATATAGCATAATGGTTAAGAGCACAGGCTACTAATTCCAAGTTCAGTTCCAGGCAGTTCCTTCAATAAATAATAATACCAGCAAAAAATACCTTAGGGTTGGGTTCAAAAGTCTACCAGGACACCTGATGAAGGCTGGAGAGTAAATAAGCTGAAACATTGTGGTAAAAAGATGAAGTCACATATCCATCCAATGTAAATAACATAAAAATTATTTCTTACATGAGTAGAGGTGAAAGAAATGACACTGTGCAATAGCTTTTTTTCCCAGTTTAATCTGAGAAACAAGAGGCATTGCCTTTTCAGGATGTGTACTACCTTTTCTAAGTCTTCTAAGTGAGTTGGACTGACTGGGTTAATGCAGAGAGTGGTTTCTGGAAGGTTTAGTACCAGAGGGAAAAATAGACAAGAGAGATCTAGTAAGATTATTTAATCCTTCAGTATTCAGATTACTCTGTCAAATATAATAATGCTTATTTATTCACATTGTTTTGGATTAGTCATTCAAGATTTTGTTGGTACGACTGCTTGGTTTTAGAATGACATTTTAGGATGGATGTAAGTGGCTGGATCTGTCCAGTTTAAACATAAAACAGAATATTTGAGCCAGATCTGACTGATTTAAATATTCATAGACTTTAAATTATAATTCCAGTTTCTACAGGAACTTGTACGACTCATCTCATCATCATCATAGTTTGCTGTCCACCCTCCATGTTGGCATGGGTGAGACAGCTTGACAGGAACCGGCCAGGCAGAAGCCTGCACTAGACATCTGTAACTGTTTTGGAAGGATTTTTATAGCAGGATGCCCTTCCTAACACCAACCACACAGCAGAGTGGACTGAATGCTTTTTACATGGCTGGACTGGCTCCTGTGCAGGTGGCATGTAAAATACACCATTTTGAGCGTGGCCGTTGCCAGTACCGCGTGGCTGGTCCTCGTGCCGGTGGCATGTAAAAGCACCCACTACACTCTCGGAGTGGTTGGCATTAGGAAGGGCATCCAGCTGTAGAAACTCTGCCAGATCAGATTGGAGCCTGGTGTAGCCATCCGGTTCACCAGTCCTCAGTCAAATCGTCCAACCCATGCTTGCATGGAAAGCGGACGTTAAACAATGATGATGATGATGATTAATGGGCAAGTAATAAGTGAAAGTATTTAGATGGACAGGGTACTAGGGCTGCTAGGCATAGTATGCAAATATGGGAGGATAAGTGGATGCATCAATTTGGTTTAATTCAAAATGGTGTAGCTCATAATACTAACAGTAAAAGTAATAGAACAAAGACATACAATGATAGTCATAATAATGAGAATATTGTCGTAGAGGGAAGGTAGGTAAGATCTTATGTAAGAAAATATGTTTTTTATTACATTATAACTGCTTTGTTATAATACAGCTGCTATAAAAAGTCAATTAATTCACTCTCTCATATATTTTATTATCAGAACAACAATGGTGAAATGGAAAATTGTATTAGATTAATTGCATAGAGAGTTCAACTTTACAGCAAGTATATAATATGTCTCTGACCAAACACACTATTTTACATTTCCTTATTTAATCTAACAATCAGTATAAGTATTAAAAATTCTGAGTAAAAACAATTAGAACTGATCATGAAAAGGCAAGGTATTTACTCTGTTTATTACATCAGTGTATAAGGGAATGAAATATTTAATAAATAAGGCAGGAAGAGGTTACTGCTTGTTTTTTTTGTTTTTTTTACATGGTGTTATGTGTATGAAATGATGAAGATAATGGTTAAAGAGTATAAAGTTCAATTATTAATATGGTGCATGACGTTTGAGTGTAGTTCCAAGTAAGGCAGGCAGTGATAGTAATAACTTTGACCGAAAGGGGCTGCTTAATGAGGAGCTGCAAGTTGGAGAATTCACAAAAAGTGGATTGAAATTTTATCTTTTCAATCTACTGGAATGAAGGCGTCGATTAAGTATATATGTGAATGTAGTACAATACTATTTACTTTGTTGACTTCTCTCAGAACTCGACTCAGTCAGTCATGAATGACCATGGGTGCACTCCAGGGTACAAGTCTGGGCTGAAAGTCGCCTCACCGGCGAGTGCACAACCTAGGGTTGTTTTTATGGAAGACCAGCCGTCACCCATATATACCAGCTTCCCTTCTCCACGCCTGGCTCCAGATTTGGCTCAAATATTCTACCTGTTTTATGTTTAAACTGGACAGATCCAGCCACTTACATCCATCCTACAATGTCATTCTAAAACCAAGCAGTCGTACCAACAAAATCTCGAATGACTAATTTAAAACAATGTGAATAAATACGCATTATATTTGACAGAGTAATCTGAATGCTGAGGTATTAAATAATCTTACTTGATCTCTCTTGTCTGTTTTTTGCTCTGGTACTAAAACTTATCCAAGAGAAAGGCATGTTATCCAAGGGAAAGGCAAAGACCATTACAGCTTGGCACCAGTGACATTTCTACAGCTGAGTGAACTGGAGCAATGTGAAATAAAATGTCTTGCTGAAGAAAACAACATGCAGCCTGGTCCAGGAATTGAACTCACAACCTCACAATCATAAGCTCGACACTCTAACCATTGAGCCATGCACCAATCCTTATTTATATTACCAGAGCCTTTAAGTATATGAGAATAGATTGGAAATTGGAGAAAATAAACCATGTCTCTACTATTACACTATTACACTATCACTCCATACGATAAACTACTGTAGGTCAAAAACCTGAAACATGTAGAGGTTTGGTAAATTATGACCACTAAATCTGTGGATCAGGCTGAGTTACTCAATTTATTACTCATGTGCTCTAAATCTGCTCAACAAATGTTATCAGTATTATGTTATTGACCAATTCTTCTCGTTGCCCTTTCAAAGCCTAGCCAGGCTCATGGGCCCGGTTTCCCGGTTTCTATGGCATATGTGTTCCCTCCAACTGGACGGGATGCCAGTCCATCGCAGCATTACTCAAGAAACAGGAAGAAAGAGTGAGAGAAAGTTGGGGCGAAAGAGTACAACCGGAGCCTCATGGAGCTTAGGTGTTTTCACTCAATAAACACTCATAACGCCTGGTCTGGGAATTGAAACCGCGATCCTCCAACCGTGAGTCCACTGCCCTAACCACTGGGCCATTGCACCTTCACTATTGACCAATAGTACTTAGTAATACTCACATTGTCATCATGGTTAATCTCTTCATCATTGTCATTCACAATCAGTCTCATTTTATCAATATCACCATTGTTGTCATTATCTCTTGTTGGTACTCTTACCACTTTCCTCATTAGCAGCAACAGCAGCAGCAGTGGAAACGACAGAAGCAAGTGCCATAATAATAAATTAGCACAAAACCCTATCTACAAATTTGTGGGAAGGAGTTAGTTGATTATGTTAACCCCAATATTTGACAATTGTTTTATTGGATTCAAAGTGAAGAAAGGCCAAATTGACCTTGATGGGATTTGAACTCAGAACATAAAGAGTCGTAACTAAATACTTCAAGGCATTTTGTTTGATGCATTAACAATTCTGCCAACTCACTGCTCTCACATAAAATCTGTAATAATTTTAGTTGCAGTTACCCAACCAGAATTTCTGTAAAACAAAATTTCATTTCCTTGTTGCAAGTAACAATTTTCCAGTTCATTTAAATATATATTCCCATATTACATCTTGTATGCACCACATAATTTTGATCTCAGGAAGCAGTGTATACTTAACATTCACAACCCATGCAGATATTGCTGTAAGAGACTTTTGACACAATTAAAAAGCCAGTACATTACAACTTTACCATAAAGCTGCTACTAAATACTAATAAAACCACACAAAGCTATAAATTAGACTGTGTTCAATTGTTACAGGTTTATGGGTCTTTTTCCTAGAAAGTTTATTTACCGCATTGTAATAATAAAAGTCAAGTAACTAAGCTGATATAACATAGTAGTCAACAAGTTAGCAATAAAAAATATATATATGCAATTAACAAAATGTTTTAACGAATAATATTGCTTTCAAAACTAGTTTGAAGTTAAATTATGAATAGAGGTTCAATGAATTTAACTGACCTCAATATATTACTGGTTCTGAATTTAATGACACCTCCTTAGCATTTAAACCAACCATTTCCAGTCCAAATACTCTACCTATTTTATGTTCAAAGAAAACAGATCAGGCTTCTCATACCTACCCTATAATGTTATTCTTAAAAAATAAACAATCATATCATTAGAATCTTAAACCTCTGAGTCCTGACAGGGTTTCAACTAGTACCAAGAACAAGTTTCCTTGCTGCCTCATGGATCCTGGTCATACAAGTAAGGATTAGTTTTTAGTAATAAATCAACTTGGAGAGACAAAAATGCAATGTATTTTTTCATAGAATTGCTTTACGTTAACCAAACCTTCTGCAGTTTAACCTCCTTTATTGCTGCTAGGCTGTTCAGCAACTGTTTCTAGACTCAATATACAAACAGGTATTCTCCCATCTTTGAAAAGCACTCAAACTGCTCAAGAAAGCAAACCTCTTTTTTCTTTTCTATCAGATATTAAATTAACGTTATCCGAATGCAATTTTGGATACTGGTTCCAAATAAGTCTTGGGCTTCATGGGGGTAATGACAAGTGTAACTGGCACCTGTGCCAGTGGCACGTAAATAGCACCTTTCAAATGTTAAGCAATATGTCATGCTTAAGAAGACCCATCAAGCCAAGTTAAATCATTGTAGTGGCTGATGCCAGTATCGAGTAACTGACACCTGTGCTGGTGACATGTATAAAGCACCCTTTGAATGTTGAGCCTCACAGTGGCAGTGACAAGTGACTCGGACCTTTGGTGATATACCATGCTTGAAAAGACCTGTAAGCTAAGTGAGATCACAGTCATGGCTGATGCCGGTGTTATGTAACTGGTACTTGTGCCAGCGGCACATTAGAAGCACTCACTACACTCTTAGAGTGGTTGGTATTTGGAAAGGCATCCACTTGTAGAAAACACACCAAATCAGATTGAAACCTGGTGCAGCTCCCCAGCTTACCAGCTTTCAGTCAAACTGTCCAACCTATACCAGCATGGAAAACGGACATTAAATAATGATCATGATGATGTTCTTTTTTTAAAATTTTTAAAATTTGGCAGATTTCATCTTTCATCAGTTTTTATCAATTTTGTATTTTTCCCTTGCTGTGAACCCAATTATTAGAAGTCAGTAAGGATGATCCCTTTGTTTTCTCTATATCTTAACTACAGCAAAAACCCATTAATCGTCAATTTTTGTTCAATCAATCATAAAGTTCACTACATGAATAAACAACACAAATTTGACTTACTGCCCATTGCATACCTATATGACAACCAAAGCATACCTGGTATATTTCTATGCCATCTGTTATGATAGTTCATCATTGTGTCATAGATTGTAAAGAACTACAAGCATAGCAGAAAGTGTCAAAAGTTACATAGATTAAATAGTAATGATCTGAGTAGATATGAAAAATATAAAATGTTTCAAAATATCACTGTATCAATCAGACTATCAGATGTTATATGCTACTGGTCACAATGCACTTCCTTACATTGTCATAACTTTCAACTGAAGCCATAACATTTGTACTGGACAGAATATTGGTTTGTTGCAGGGTTACACACTTACAGCTAAGTGGACTGGAACCACATGAAATGAATGCACAGCTGAATTGGGAATCAAAACCATGATTTTGTGATTGCAAGTGCAACACCCTAACCACCAGGCCATTAGTCTAATTCCAAAAGCTATATGTTATTCAAGAAAAAAAAACCAGCCTGTTTCCTGGGCCACCATTAAATCATCACATTTGGAAATTCTTTGTTAGCCAGTAAAACGGTTTAGTTGATTTGAAGGCCACAGAGTGTGCTGATTAATTAAACATTTTGTTTAACACTAACATATTAAGGCTGCCAATTCAAGACAGGATGCCCTTGGAGCTCCACTACACTGATGACCTTTCTCTAATAGCAGAGTCACTACCAGAACTAGAGAAGAAGTTTCAGGTGTAGAAGCAAGGTCTAGAATCGAAGGGCCTTAAAGTTAACCTAGCCAATGCCAGTGCCACCTGACTGGCTCCCGTGCGGTGGCACGTAAAATGCACCATTCAAGCACGTAAAAAGTACCATTCAAGCATGTAAAAAGCACCATAAAAAGCACGTAAAAAGCACGTAAAAAGCGTGGCCAATGCACCCACTACACTCTCGGAGTGGTTGGCATTAGTAAGGGTATCCAGCAGTAGAAACCTCACCAGATCTGATTGGAGCCTGTCGCAGCCTTCCGGCTTGCCAGTCCTCGATCAAACCGTCCAACTAATGCTAGCATGGAAAGCGGACGTTAAACGATGATGATGATGCTTTAGGGATCATGAACCAATATTTATGTAACATGTGTTTCTTCCAATTTCAGTCTCTCTTGACTTGCACCATGTTGTTTTTGGTCTGCTATGTCTGCATTTCCCTGAGACTGTCCATCGCAAAGCTTGCTATGTAATATTGGTTTCTATAGGTTGTGTTCCCCACCAAACCCATTTACTCCACTTTATCTATCTTCCTGCCTGCATGTCAGTCCATATATTTAACCTTTTCTCTCTTTCTCTCTCTCCTTCCCTCTTTCTCTCTCTTTCTCTCTTTGTCTCTCACCCTCTGTGTTTATCTATCTATCTATTTATATGCCCGTCTATCAGTTTGCTGGCTTTCCTGTCATTTGATAGGAATGTGAGTTCTATGGCATAGAAGCGGCAGATATCAACATAATATATGCAAGATATAAAATGTACAACCTGATTTATTTATTGTAATAGAAAATAGAAAACTGTAGCTATTTCACCTTTTTTAGGCTGCTACTACTACTACTACTACTACTACTACTACTACTACTACTACTACTACTACTACTACTACTACTTATCGTAGAAATTAATAGTGTATTAATGGTCTGATTCGCATTGATGTTACTGCTGAAACCGTTAACACACACACACACACACACACACACACACACCACCGCCACCACCACCACCACCACCACTTTTCTTTTGTTACTGAATGCTCTGGCTACGCCGTTACGAGGGATAACTGCGTCATCACTGATCTGAGGAGTTCATATCTTAGGCGGCCAATCACATGATCCGGGCATTGGTGGTGGTTGGGTGTTGGCGGAACGCTAGTGTTACGCTTCTACAGATAGCTTTCTTATATTACATAGTAAAAACATTTCAGTCTCTTCCTTCTTACTGCGTCAGTGGTGTGTCATGCGAAGAGATATTTTAAAAATAAACATTTTGAAGTCTGCCTCGCCATGATATTCCAAGTGCACACTATGAAACTTTATTTTGCGTTAACGTCTAGTCTGCGTTTATTTTCAGGTTTTAATATTTACGTTAGCAGTATGTATGCTGCGATTGGGACATGACGAGGAAAACGTTGTACAACATTATTTTGAGTTGCTTCCTGGTATCACGCCTCTTTGAGATTGCGTTTTTTTTTTGTCTTCGAAACACTGTATATGCCAGTGAGACCATTTCTTTTTCATTACTTCTCATGGTTTTTGATATTATGCTGCCGAAAAATACAATCATTTCCTATCTAGGGGACAGTATCTTGCACTTCACGCTCTTTATTTTCATACATCACTTTATACGTGCCTTGTTCAGTAGACATTTTGAATTTGTAAAAAATCGTAGATATTCGGATCGTGCTGTTAGTATATCTAATATCTATGGAGAGGTCACCTGTAAGTGTCATACTTTTATCAAACCTTTCAGTTTTCATGCCACAAATTCCTGGAAAATGGTTAAAAGGGTGAAACATAGAAAGCAACCTTGTCTCAGAATTATTCATATTTCAAACCAATCCACCAAGAAACCACCTTAGACTATATTACATCCAGTATTGTTATACCGCCTTCTATAATTTGCATTACATTTTGGTCTATACTTACTGTTGCCCCCATCATCCATAGTGGCAGACTTCCGCTAGATTGTGTCGAAGGCAGCTTTGCATTGATGAAGTTGAAATGTAAGGTCACTTTTGTGTTTAGTCATTTTGTCGACAATAATGGCAGCAGCTGGCCTCAACTGGGGTATGAAACGAAATTAACTCTCAAGTAGTTTCCTTGTTTCCACATTTTATCCTGTCGTTTCTTCGGTTTTACTGTTCATTCATAGAATCCACATGAGAGAAATCAAGTAATTTTCGGGGTTCTGATTTATCATTCCTTATAAATAATGATGTTACTTGTCTTGTCTGTCGGCCCAGTCATTTGTTAACTTTTCGATTTTCCATATTATGTTTAATAGTGTAGACAAGCTTCTGCTGAATTTTGAACCACTACTCTCAAATTTTCCTAGCTCAAAACCACGACCAATCATATCGCCATAAAAGGCAATGTGTTCCTATAAAAAGTATTAATGCCTAAGCACATACGACTTGATCATTCAATACTGGCTGACTTGTTACGGATGATACGACGAATTTCAAAGAAGTGAGCGAGTTTGCCCCGCCAAGTTGCTTGATCGAAGATTCTGGAAAATTTGGCTCACAGTTATAAAAAGTCGGCAAAATCAGCCTCAAAAGAGAGCAGCTCAGCATTCCACACGAAACTACGTCACTTTGTCCAGTTTGTTGGTCTCTCATCCGATTTCACTTCGTCTTACATAACATGCTTATGTTATATTTAGCAAAAGCACATACCTCGAATTGTAGAGTTGAATTACGTGCAATGATTATGTGCAATAGCATTAATTTCTTCTACTTATTTCGTCTTCAGTAACTATGAACTACTTTCATGCATGTTGTATTACACAAGATTGCTAATATGTTTTTATGACCGTTGTTCCATAAAATTAATTATATGTACACATGTACACATGAGCGATGAGGTTTGATAAAAATATATAAAAACTCCAATAAATACCGGCGTGGTCATTCTTCTCTTCACACGAAGCCTACTTAGAATTGTAAACTATTAACGAAGAATTAATGATCAAAACCCACATTAAAATAGAACGGAATATACAACCTGAAATACTAATGTCAAGTAAACTGGGGGCATTGCCGTTTTCAACTCTTCGTTTGTTATATTTACATGAGTAGCCACATCAGATGAGCCATCCATGGATTCTGATGTTGCTTCCGGGCTGTGTGGGAGTCTAGTGTTAATAGGCTTTCAACATTGATATACTTCTGTTGTATTTGCAGGCATGTTGCTGATTTTGTGTTTGAGATTATCATTGATCATGAAATCACCTTCTTGTAATTCTACTTGTAGGTTCTTGTTCTTTTATATCTTTGTATCTTGACTGTGGATTTGGTCTTTGATAATATCGCATGAATTGATGAATATTTCTATTCTAGTTTTCGCCTTTGTTATAGCATGTCTGTTTCTAATGCTGGGTATGTGACTTGTTTTCGAACCTTCAAACCAACGGTTCTGTTTTCTTAGAAAGACATTTATCTATCTCATTCACCTCAAGCTAGGATGTAAAGAAAAGGTAGCTGTAGTACCTTCAAGTGAGCAAGTGAGCAAGCCATACTATACAACTACAGGTGGATGCAGATTCCCATAATTAACACGTCTTTTAATTGTATCTATTTAATATCTTATTAAACCTACTGGTCAGCAACTGCCTACTACCTCTGCAATGAGCATAACCTGGATTAATTTCATCCATTTCACTAGGGGCAAGAGCAGTTCCAGGATATTCCCTTGTCCATTGTCTTCGTTGGCAAACGAAACCTAGACGGAAGGCGATACCTTATGCAGTATGATATATATTATATAAAATTTATAATATATATAATGATATATATGTCACTGACACGCCGTCGGTGACGGCAGTAAGAGTTCCAGTCGATCTGATCAACGGAACAGCCTGCTCGTGAAATTAACGTGTAAGTGGCTGGCACCACACAAACACGCTTACCATCAACATAGCTCTCAAGGAGAATCAGCGTGACAAAGAATGTGACAAGGCTGGGCCTTTGAATTTCAGATACAACTTATTCTTTTCTCTCTAGACACAAGGTCCGAAATTTTGAGGGAAGGGGCTAATTTATTAGATCGACCCTAGTACGCAACTGGTACTTAATTTATCGACCCCTAAACAATGAAAGGCAAAGTCGACCTCGGCGGAATTTGAACTCAGAACGTAGTGACAGACGAAATACCGCCAAGCTTTTCGCCCGGCGTGCTAACGATTCTGCCAGTTCACCACCTTTCAGATAAACTTATTTTTGCCAGTTGAGTGAACTGGAATAAAGTGAAATAAAGTATTTTGCTCAAGGGTACAAGGAGCTGCCAGGAATCGAATTCATGGCCTTATGACCGTGGGCTGAATACCCTAACCACTAAGCTACACGCCGTCACCTCGCACCCTGTAACAAAGAATAAACCTCAAGAGATAAGCCAGAAATACTAATTGAATTAATTAACAGGTGTAAACGGTAGCCGCTCACGACTATCAATTTAAAACTTTTCTTGGCTTAGAAAATTACTATTTTAAAATCTGACAACGTGAGATATTCAGCAACAGTACTTTGTAGTAAAGACTGTTTGCTAACATAACATGGGCTAAATTACAGTAACATAACTGGGGCTAAATAACAGCAACATAACTGGGGCTAAATTACAGCAACATTAGTCCTAAACCAGGACTGCCATGTTATGTTGGCAAACAATCTTTTCTTGACTTATACATGTAGTGCTGGCTCGAGTCTATAGGTTTATTCCATAGATTATCAACTTGAGAGTTTCTCACCGCTATATTGTTTAGCTTTTTTTTGCTTCACTCATTAAACTGAGGCCATGCTGGAGTATCACCTCGAAGAATTTTTAGTCGAATGTATAGAGCCCAATGCTTATTGTTTTAAAGGCCTAGTACTTATTCTGTCGGTCTCTTTTGCCAAGCTACTATGTGACGGCGACGTAAACACATCAACATCGGTTTTCAAGCGGAAGGGTGGGGGTCAAACACACACACACACACACACACACACACACACACACACACACACACACACACACACACACACACACACACACACACATACGACGGGCTTCTTTCAGTTTCCGTCTTCCCAATCCACTCACAGGGCTTTAGTCGGCCTGAGGGGCCACGCAGTGGGACTGACCCCCCATCTATGTGGTTAGGAAACCAACTTCTTACCACACAGCCATAAGCGGTGCTAGTGTAATAGACATCAACCACATACACCTAAAGTATACACTTTGTGTATTTGTCAGCAGACTGCCGCTTGGTACCGGGTGTAAAAATACCTGAAAGTCACAAAGAGGTGAGATAACTCACCTCAAATCCAACCCAATGTTTCGCCATTTTTGTGGCTTATTAACATCATGTACCCGAACTGAATCGGATGTGAATCATATCGCCAGTCCACATATGCATGTAGTATAAAAACTATGAGCTGGGATACCCGGACAATGCATACGCAATAGTTAATCCAAATATGAAATAGAAGCAGCGTTAGTGTAATGAACATTATCGACCACATACACTGTGTATTTGCCGGCAGGCCACAAAAATGGGGAAACATCGATGTCCATCATTCCTAAATGGGATTTGAGGTGAGTTATCTCGCCTGTGCATGACTTTCAGAAGTTTTAACATCCGGCGCTTTGAGAAAGTATTCTCCACTACACCATACACGAAGGTTAGGTGCAGTTCATAGATCCATACTTTCGGATATTTGAGTTTTGTTTAGTTGAGGATCATTCTATACATTCTGAGATGGAGCCATCTCTGCCTTTCATCTTTTCCTAACCGATAAAATAAGGCACCTGTCAAGTACTTAAGTCAATGGTAGCTCTATCACATTCTGTGTCATGTTGAATCTATGTGAGAGCAATGTTAAGAGTACGCTTGCCTGTGGAGTGCTCAGCCACTTGCACGTTAATTTCACGAGCAGGCTGTTCCGTTGATCGGACCGACTGTAATCTTCGTCGTCGTAACCGACGAAGTGTCAGTTCTATATGTCTGTGAGTGTATATGTGCGTTTAACACCACTGCTCTGAAATAGGTGTTAGTGGTGTTGAACCTTTTGGGAATTTTTAAAATTAAAGTATGTTTGTAGTGTATGGTCGAAATCTGTGGTGTGATTTGGAATAGGGAAATAGGCAGAATACTAGTATCAAAGACTGCATCTTTCCTAAATATTTGGGGACGTACATAAGAGGGTGATGAGATTGTGTGCTATTTTCTGTTAAGATTTTGTTAACGGTTAAACATTGTGATAAATTCGTTCAAATTTTTTTATACTGGTGATTTGGCAGTATTGCCAAGAGTAACATTGTAATTGTTGAAATGAGCAGCCTTTTATGTAAGTTAGTGATTTTGTCAGACTGTGACAAGAATTCTTCTTCTTCTTCTTCTTCTTCTTCTTCTTCTTCTTCTTCTTCTTCTTCTTCTTCTTCTTCTTCTTCTTCTTCTTCTTCTTCTTCTTCTTCTTCTTCTTCTTCTTCTTCTTCTTCTTCTTCTTCAAGCTGATCCGCATTTTGCAGACCTAGTATCAAAGACATTACCATTCTATTTTTGAGGAATATGTTATCTAAAGTGTCCTTCTTCAAAAGCCAAACAGTGTGTAATTTGAGGAAAATTGCTTTTAGTCATAATAACAGTAGCAGGTGCACACTTTCTTGTTTGTATTCCCGCCTTCTTTCTGTGATTTTTGGTGGTTGATTTTCGAAAGATGCTCGATAAAGACATTAACTTTATATTAGAATGTGGGTTGTAATCTGAAGTTGTTATGGCGAAGTATGGTATGATGTGACTGATTAGAGTTGTTGCTGTTGCTAATTGTTTTATATAATGTTTTAGTGCTTGGTTTATATCGAATAAAAATATTTAAAAGTCTCTTTCTTTTTAGTTTTTTCTAAGTTTCATTTTTATTACCTTTTTAATTAGTGTCAAGATTTTATTAATTTTATTTCTGTTGTTTTTTGTGTGTGTTCTAGTGTCTATCAAGTTAGCTATTTAATTGGCGTAATCGAATCATTTATTCATTTATTTTTAAAATTAAATTTTATTTTTATTCCCATTCTTATACATGAATATATACACACATATATATACCTTTTATAACATCTCACTTTCGCATATATCCAAGGCTTAAGATAATATATTATGAAATATCTACATTTGAAACAGAATTAAAGAAATACTTATAAACACATAGCCTGCAAACTCTACCTCCACAATACAAAGGTTAAATTTTCTTCGTATTACACAAATTGATAATAGGCAATGAACACCCAGAGAGAAACATACAGACCAACAACCATTACACTCTACCCACATTCTCTAGTTAACATCAAAGCACATAATAAACAAATTTCTATACTAACAATACCATGACATGCCCGACTAATAACCCTCACCTTCCAAATAAAAACTAGAAATATCTTAAATAATAACAGCAATAAACAAAGAAACTGACCAGTTAAAACATGCTACGTATTTACATTCTTTTGTGAACTGCTAAAAATTCTAGAAGTTGACACACCCAGTTACTAAGTTTTCAAACACTGGACTAAACTTTGAAACTTTGACTTTTACGTTGTCAAAGCAAAGAATTAAATCCAATAAAACCAAGAGTAACCAAAACATCTGGCACATCCTGTGCCTACTTGCCAAAAGGAAACTACCTAAATATTCAAACCTGCTTACAATGTTCGATGTACATGAATAAATTCTAAACAATAACATAACTCCAAATTTAATCAATAAAAGTCTCCATACAATCTACTCTCCAAACCTAATCACCACTCCACTCCACTCCACACCAGCCTGCATACCCAAGGAAGATTTTAACTGGACATGGACTATATAAAGCCAAGATTAATCTCAGTGCATCGTAGTCCAACGACGGCTGAACTAGCCGAAAGTTCGAAGTTATTGTCAAAAATATCGGATGTGCACTATTTCAGAGTAAAATGGTCAGTAATACCTTGAGTTTCTAGCCTTATGTTGGTTAAATGCTGTTTGTCACACTAAAAAAAAGTGGGGTAAAGACCCCCTTCGGTTATGAATGACCATGGGGTTGCACCCCAAAAGTTCCCCTCCGAGGCACACGTCCAGGCAAGGTTGTTTATGGAAAACCAGTAGTCGCCCATGCATACCAACCTCACGCCACTGGTATTATCCAAGGGAAAAGCAAAGGCCAACACAGCTTGGCACTAGTGACGCCGCAGCTCATTTCTACAGCTGAGTGAACTGGAACATCATGAAATAAAGTGTCTTACTCAAGAACACAATATAGACTCCAGACAGGGAATCGAACTCACTACCTCATGATTATGAGCCCAACACTCTAACCACTGAGCTATGCGCTTCATTCTCTAACCACTGAGCCATGCGCTTTCACTTGTATTATTCTGCTTTTAATATGCGACACCGAAATTCCAGACACTGATGTTCCAGAACCTTTTATAATCCGCACTAATTTACGAAGAGGAACTATAATCTTTCGCGATCGCTAGACTAGTCTACTGATACCTTGCACTGACTAGTTCAATATTAATAAATTCGTATCACTTATACTACTGTACAGACATATGTATTTCATTTAACTATTTAGATAACTTTGACATTTGTTTAATTTAGAGTGTGTTGACGAAGGTCGACACAACACGCCTGATTCGGAAAAATGAATAATCTGGCAAGGCTTCGGAAACAAAGGTTCCCGAAAATCGGTACTGTACGTGTATTTTTAAAAGATTTTCTTATGAGATTTGAATTAAATTTTAATTGTTCTATCATCGAACTGAAAGTGTTACGGAATAATGATGGCTGAGCACTCTTCTATAAATATCAACTGAATCCATCAACTATTTTCCTTTCAAACGGACACCAACTAATCCTCATTCATTTCCACTGTCACCGCTACCACTGTCACCCTCACAATAACTGCTGCCACCTCCGCTGCCGCCTCCGTTGCTTCCAGTGCCACAACACTATTACCAGTGGAAATTTTTATTTTTAGACACGGGTTTCTAGGGCTGCCTCTGTTAATGTTGGCACGATGAAGAAGCATGGAAGGAATGTAAGGGGGGATTCTCTTGAAGTTTCTTCACTGGCTAAGAGCAGAAGTAAAAATTCTTTAGGGAAGGAAGGGACAGTCTACTGTTTGGCTCCTTTGGGGATCGATAAAATGAAGTACCAGTTCGCTACTGGGTCGACTTGATCAACTAACCTTCCCCACCATCATATTTCTAGCCAGGTGTCTATGTTGGAAACGATTATTAATCTAGAGAGAAGGTGGGGGGGGGGGAGTGAGAGAGATTAATAAGGTAAGTCTCGGCAGAGAGAATACTTTTACAGTATTGAACTACGTCTCTTTGTATTCGCAGTTTTGTAATCTACCAAAGTTGACTTTGGCTTTCATCGTTCCCAGGTCAATAAAATAAATATCAGGCATCTACTGAATCAATATGATCGACAATAAACAATTCCCCACAATTCTGAGGCCTTGTTCCATTGCTAGACCTCATTATGAATCTAATTATCATATTTTAATGGCTGCAATGGGAGGAGCAAATTTATTAGTATTTTCTTATGTATCGATAATGGTTTGTATGTAAAGAATGGCAGAATGTCAAAAGTCAACAAAGACGATAGGCTCCACAGAATAAAACAGTTAGAAGTATTGTACTAATTGAAGAATAAGTCTCAAGACGGGGATGGATTCTTATACTTCAGGAAATGTTAGTTATAAATAAATGGCAAAAATTGTCAGGTTCCATAGAGATACAGGAAGATGAGTGATATTCTCTCTACTCAAGAAATATATCTTGTGTCTCATCTCAAGCCGTGTGCTGGCTTTAGCTTTTGTTATGATAAGTCTATTTCGTTCTCTTACAAAACTTACCTGACACTGCAGGGTTTTTGTAAATGTATGCATGCATGAATGTGAGGGCGTGCGCACGCGCGCGTGTGTGTGCCTGTGCGTACATGTGTGTGTATGTATGTTGGAACGAGTAGACATCTATATTTGGGTAAGTACATTGGTTAACCTGTATAATATTACGCATACATTGTTTTGGACATACACACGCGCGCACACACACGTACGTACATACATACATGCATACATACATACATACATACATACATACATACATATATATATATATATATATATATATATATATATATATATATATACACCGTATATACAAATATAGATATGTACATACATACATATATACAAACATATATATGTGTGTATGTATGTATGTATGTATGTATTCATATATATACATACATATGTATACACACACACACACACACACACACACACACACACACACACACATATATATATATATATATATATATATACACTATTAACGATAAGAATGAATTTTTTCGTAGAATAAAACAAGAATATTTCTTCTTACAAGCGTTTAGCAAAGAGCTCAGTGAAATAGAAAGAATTCAAATAAGAGAGCTATGATATCCATAAGTATTATATAAAAGTAGCTTCAACAGACTGATGGGAAAATATATCAATGTACATACATTAAGATAAACATATGTATCCTATAAAGCCATCAAATGAACAAGGAGACATGTTTCTTGTAGAATGTTTATCTCAACTAATATAGCGACCCCTTCATCAGCAAGGGTTAAGGTGAACAAAAGTTGAGTAATACTGGCTTTATATACCTATATATATATAAGTGTCAGTCAGTGCTGAATTAGCCATTAAGTAAAATAAGCACGTGCTTAGAGCATCAAGAGAGTAAAATAAGCACGTGCTTAGAGCATCTAAGCACAGAAATGATAAATGGTTTACGTAAACTACAGAAATGATAAATGGTTTACGGCACAAAAGAAATCACTTTAAACTTGCTAAAATAATATTCGGGATGCCATTATCTCTATTAAGTATAGATGCAGATGTGTTACCTAAGATTAATTTTGAGGATCTGATCAAAGACTTCGCAATTCAAAAATGTAGGAGGAAACTTTTCAAATATAAAGTGGAAATATACAAAAATAAGCATTATTTCCCCTCTTACTGTTTTGTTTCGTTTTGAAAAATAAAAATTTATTTTATCGTTTGTTATATATTTTTTGGTTTATATTTTGAATTACATAATCTTTTATGGGGGCACCGAAATCTTTTAAGTGCTTAGGGCCTCGATGGGTCTTAATCCGGCCCTGGTGTCGCTGTTTATTTGTCCTGCAATAACTACACAGTTTTTCAATGAATGCTTTTTAAAATTTCTATTCCTACTTATGAACAGCCTTGATACTGATTTGGTAAATCAGTTGCAATATATTCTTTTCTAATCTAAGCACAAGTCCTGAAATTTTGAGGGAGGGGGCCAATCGATTAGATCGATCCCAGTACTTAGCCGGTACTTAATTTACCAACCCCGAAAGGATGAAAGGCAAAGTCGACCTCGGTGGAATTTGAACTCAGAACGTAAAGACAGACGAAATACTGCTAAGCATTTCGCCCAGTGTGCTAGCGTTTCTGCCAGCTCACCGTGTTTCAGTTGCAATATATTTATTTTTATATTGCCCACCGGGGGGTAAACGTAGAGGGGACAAACAAGAACAGACAAAGGGATTAAGTCGATTACATCGACCCCAGTGCGTAACCGATACTTATTTAATCGACCCTGGAAGGATGAAAGGCAAAGTCGACCTCGGCGGAATTTGAACTCAGAACGTAAAGACAGACGAAATACTGTTAAGCATTTCTGCCAGCTCGCTGCCTTCATTTGTAATATATTGAATATATAAGTATGACAGTCATTGACTTCAGATTTAAGCATAAAAGTGTTAAGTACTATCTAGAGAGCCTGAAACAACAACTATATGTATGTTCTATAACCAACATAACCATTGCTACTATTTATGGAATATGTAGTTGAGAATTGGGTTAGATGTTTTATGCACTTTAGTTCTGTACTTAACAATTCAAATAGTAGCAATATATTGAATGTAAATGTGAGACAGTTACTGATTCGCTTACTACTACATTTAATACATATTATTACTATCTTTGTCACGATAAAGATTGCAAATATTTGATGGAATTTAGATAAATTTTCCATTAGTAAGTTTTAGGAATTAAAAAATGATTCTGAAATCTAGAAAAGACTGTTCCTCTAGGTTTATATCATGATTAGTACAGGCTTTGCTTTAGGTCCAAAAACCATAAGTTAATTGCTCAGCAAGAGGATATCTTTTGTCCGAGACAGCATGTGGTGAAAACAGAGAGGCTGAGTTGGCAAGATATCACACTGAGATCTCCTGGGTTGCACATTAACGTCTGATGTAAGTGAAACTCTAGGTTCTTAGTAAAAATAATTGAATTCTACTGCTTTTGCGGGAATCAGATGACAAATGAAGGACAGCTTAATAGAAGTGTGTTCAACTGACTGGATGATTAAACTCTCCTTGTACGACCTTTAATGATTTGTAGATTGGAATTTGAATCTTACTGTTTTGTTTTTATTAATTTGACTACAATTTCATTAATGTCTTATTTATTTAACATTAAATTAAGATTGCTTAAAAATTATATTTATATATATTCAAAGTTAATACAGACGTTAGATAGAAAGAACTAAGTAGATATAAGACATAAGGGATTTGCGTCCCAGCTTGTGTTCACTTTTTTCTCTCTTTTTGCTGTTCATAGACTAACATCGTATTTATACTTCAAAATATGCACACGAATTTCACAATATTTCGGTAGTATAATATACTTTTCGAAAGTAATAAAACTCCTGTTTTTTTGTTGCATTTCTATACAAAGATTATAAACATTTCTATAAAAAACTTTAGTTTTATAGAGCAAATATTCTTGTTGAAATTTATGAATCTCTGTATCAGATTTATTACCTCCTACCATCTTTGCATATCATAACAGCTGTCTCAAGTGAATAAGGTAAACCTATAAATGAGTTTATTTCAAGTTGAGTGAAACACTTATAATCTTAATTATCTTAATAAAAAAATTTAATTGATTAGAAAAATTATACTGACTTCTTCATTTATTCTCTTTTTGTTTTTTCTCTTACGTTTTGCCATGTTGTTTATCATTCCCCATCACCACCACCACTACCACTACCATTGTCATATAAATTTAAGTCTAGCAGCTTCTGCATCTTAACGAAACTGATTTTTAGCTCATTGGATATTTGCTGATCATTATAACAATATATTACAATAAAATAAAAGATGTAACTTTTACAGCATTTGCTGTAAACACTTATGAGGGTTTCAAGTTGCCACTTGACTAAAGAAAACTTTTCAGTTAGTGACTCAATCAATAGCTCATACACACGCACATACACGCACACACACACACACACACACACACACACACACACACACACACACACACACACACACACACACAC
>NC_068982.1:131874467-131886503 GCF_001194135.2 Octopus bimaculoides
TATATATATGTATATATATATATGGGTGTGTATATATATATATATATATATATATATATGACAGCACAAAATGAAAACACTCTAACCTGTTCTGTAGTCAGAACACCCCCTTGCCAAAGAAACTATTGCAGATATATTTCTTCTGAGCTATAAAAGCTACCCTTACGTGGATATTTTACATGGAATTAACATTGTAGAGTCTAGCAGTCAGGTAAGTTTGCTTTTTTGACTTCTTCTTGCACAGACTCTTTCTGTTTAGAAATTCGATTGAAATGTAAAAGAGGGCGTTTAATGTTGAATCAAAGCTGTTTCATTTATTATTCCGAATTTATGAAGATCAATGGAATGGCAAGACTGCTAAGTCTGTAGGACTACATGCCTTATATTAATTAATTTCATTTTTCTAAGTTTAGATCCTACTAGAGCCACCCATGCAATTTATCTACCATGTATCAATTGATTACGAGGCACATACTAAGATCCATTCAAGTGACTAAAGCAGTCCATTACGAAATCACTTTACTTCTTTTTGCAACAATAATCTAAGCGAAAATGACATGAGGATCATAACTTCCAATGTGCGTATTATTTTTTAAAACAATTTACACCTTATTTCTATATGTCTTTGTGAGTGTAACCCTAACCCTAACCCTAACTCTAAAACCTGAACCCTAGCCCTAAAACCCTAAAGCTAAAACCAGTACAAACGCACGAACGATGTCATAAATAACAGTACCGATAGTTGTTGTTGACAAACAACGGCAACGGCACTAATTTTATTCAAGGGAAAAGATCCCATTACACCGCCACAACGTGTTGTTTACAAACCACAGCAGTAATTGTTTTCACCTCAATAGACGTCAGTGATTGGTTGAAATTACCGAAATACGACAACTTTAACGCGAAATAACTTTAAAAATATTAACTTTTCTCAGCAACAGTAAGAGTAAAAGATGTTTCATATGACACATTCTACCAGTGTCCCAAGTTTGAAAGTGTTTCGTTAGAAAACAAATGGTGTCCGCCAAATCAGAAAGATCCTCACGAAATCTGTGAAGAAATGTATGAAACGCTAGAAGAGAAATTTTACTATTTAATTTCCATTCAATTAATAGTTATCATGTTGGTGCAAAAAATAATTGAAGTTAATAATTAACATCTTTAAAGCAATAATGTCTCTAAGGCGGCGACCTGGCTGAATCGTCAGCATGCTAGACAAAATTCTTAACGGTATTTCGTCTGCCGCTACGTTCTGAGTTCAAATTCCTTCGAGGTTGACTTTGCCTTTCATCCTTTCGGGGTCGATTAAATATGTACCAGATACGCACTGTGGTCGATGTAATCGATTTAGTCTCTTTGTCTGTCCTTGTTTGTCCCCTCTATGTTTAGCCCCTTGTGAGCAATAAAGAATTAAATATCTCGGCGTGTAATAATTTTAGATTTAAAAGAATTTCAACATGAAGCAAGACTATTTATTTTGATAGCAAATAATTCTAGTCCTAGGACAGACGTATTCTTTGAAGGTTTTGCGTTTTGTTGGAAACCTTTTGCAGAAAGTAACTTTTGAACACGCACGCGCATATATACACGCACATACATACATACATACACACAGCCATATGTATATGAATTGGTGAATGCTTGCTTTTAGAAGCAGGAAAAAATACATAAAAAGTAAAGAACAGTGTGTATGTTTCATTAAAAGCACTGGCTTTTTGAATCTTAACTCAAAGTTTATCTTACAGATGGATCAGACGATTAAAGAAGAGTAGCAATGCCATAATATATGTTTATTTGCTTATATATTGTCATGTTGCTATCCTTCTTTAACCGTTTAAAAAGAATCGGAAACGTGAAACTAGTTACAATTTAAGAAGCTTCAGCTTATAATAACTGTTTCTGTGTGCGGTTCAAGATGTGGATGAGTATAGCAGAAGCACAGTCCCCGATGTAGAGTAACGCACCATGGTGGGCCTCATTTGAGCTTTGTAGAGTGTTAGCAACTGTTGGGGCTGAAGTATTTTCTAGCTCTCCTAAAAACGTTAAGGATGTGCTTTTTACAGGTTTCATATTCGGTGACTGTAAGGCCCAATATTTTGGAGAAACTGCGTGGGCTCTCGCAGAGTGCCGCTCATGTTTATGAAGGGTGTTACGGTGATTTCTTGATATGAGTAGCGACTTAATGCATGTGTGTGTGTGTGTGTGTGTGTGTGTGTGTGTTTGCTATTAAAAAAAGACAAGATTAGCATGACTGCTAGAGGATACTCTCAAGATCACTGGCCATGAAATCAATTCCAAGTTGAGCATGTGCTGTCTAAGTTTACGTCGAGTGGAACTGATGCATGTTTGATGAAGGTGAGAGACGCCTGCATAAATGTGGGCGTTCGTAGATGTGGCAACAAGCAGTTTATTGATGAACAAAAAAAAAGAGAGCCCTGGGGTACACCAGAGTTGATTTAGAGTAGATGAAAGGGTACTGTCGATACATGTCACGATGGTACCAACTGATAGGGAGCCACCGATCCAAGATATGGGAGATGGGTGGAGCGCATAGACATTTTGATAGGAGATTCATATGTTAGACAGGGTCGAAGGCTTTGCTGACGTCTAGAGCAGCAACATTGCTTTCACCCAACTTCTCTAAACCGAAAATGCACCACTGACTATGTGAGAAACTTTCCAAAGGCTCTGACTATGAGAAATCCGTAGTGGTAGTTACTCAAGTGAAAGAGGGAGAGAGTTATTCAAAATGTTGGAGAATGTCAGTGTTAATGGCTGCCTCCATTACTTTAGAGACAATGGAGACACCTAGTAGTTTAGTAAATGTATTTATTCAAACTATTCATATGAAGACCTCAGCACAGACACAATTATCGATACAGACTACATGAACCCTCGATACTGGCCGATGTCATCTTACTTAGAATGATTGTATTATTCCACTCGTCACGTGGGAGGGTTGTACCATTATTACTAATTCCCTACAACACTATGTTGATGTACTAGTTCGTCCCTATTACCTTTAACTCAGTAGAATATTGAGGATTTGGCAGTTGAAGAAAATTGAAAGAGAACTGCACCAGTAGTTGGTTGTTACTCATTTTCAGCTGAGTAGACCGAAGCAACGTAAAGTGAAATGCGTTGATCAGAAATAACCTGGGGCTGCGCACAAACAATAAAAACAATATAGTACTTGTCCTTGTTTGGATATCCTCTTTAACTTCCTGTTTGGATATCCTCTTTAACTAATCACTTCCTCCTCCTCCTCCTCCTCCTCCTCCTCCTCCTCCTCCTCCGAATTGTCTCTCTGACCACTAACCAACACTTCTCTCTTTTTGGGGCTTTCCACACATTGGAAGCCGATTAAGAGAGATAACTTCAGTTTTATTTCGTTCAAGTGTAAACTGATTTGTGCAGTTGTACAGCTGTAATTTCCATTCTTAGGTACAGTAGTTACTAAATATTAAACTTCTACAATAATTACTAAATAGTAGACCCACAATAGAGTATACAAGTATTCTCAGACGTTGCTACGCTGAACAGACAACTTAGACTGCATTCGGAAAAAAAACAATATGACTAATTGATATGAAATCACTCACAGATATGTTCAAATCTCTGGTTCACGAGTGAACAGTTTCCTCTCTCTGGCTTTTCAAACGCATCTATAATGACCATCGGTCCTCAGATCTGTCTGGGCTCATAACATATCGTAATTATTTCTCTTCTTTTCTCATGTTACTCGTTGAGTCCACCTACTCCCAGGCCCCGCGCTAATCACAACGCCAAGTTTTTCCTTCTCAGAATGGAATTTTCCGTGCTGTTCCCACAAGTGTTGACTCACAAAGGTTCAAGAAGAGCATTAATGCATTAATCTCACCAGTCTAGGAAAGCCCTCGAACACATTGAGCAATTTTCCTTTAAATCAATAAAAATTATAAGAAAAAAAACAATACTAAAAATAAACACTTACTACATTCCAATATTGATTGAAATATAGATGTAAAAATAAAATAAGATAAAACAGAAACATAATAGAAACATATGTACATATATTTTTTTACAGGTGGTACCAAAAATTGTATAAACACCACAATGAAGTGCTTCACTCTGTTCCTACTTCTTCTTAGTATTACCTTTAAGATTACTGTAGCAGAAGTAGCAGTTAGTTCCTCAAAAGAACTGGAAGACTGCTTGAAGAAGAACGCCATTAATTATTCACAATTCTCCGAACAAGAATGGTTATCTTTGTGTCTGAAATATTACTTAAACAAAAAGGTCGCAGAAGCTCAAAGCACTGAACCTAAAATTAGCTTGTGGGCCGACGTACGAGGAAGAGATTATATTAATTCGTTGATTGATCGATTTTCTGCCGAAGCTCGAAATGCTTCTTCAAAAAGGATTCGTAAAGAATACAGAATGTTAACTGACGAAGAAAGGCAAAATTATCACACCGCTATTCGGATGTTAAGAGATGATACAGTAAGTAAATTTTAATATTTTGAAAACAAATTTCTCTGTTATTTCCTACTAGTAATGATAGACTCTTGTTGTTGTCAATGGGGATCTTTTCTGTTTGACTGTACCTGTGGAAATTTTAAAGTTTAGTGAATTTTAAAATTTGGTGTATGGGTGTGATTTCCCACACTGAATTTCAAGGGCTAATTCACTTTTCCAGGAAATTCTTTAAAAAAGTTACAAATTATTTTTACCCAGTCAGTAAACAGGATTTGGAAGCTGTTATTTTGTGCGTGACTGTACGTGTTGTCAACTGTAAACAAATGAAATATTGGCGGAATGCTACTTTGAGTACGCCACGTAACTCTTCATAAATTTTCTCTATGTATTTTTTGATTTTTCAGGGAACTTTTGCGAATTTGTATTTTACACAAGGGAATTCATACGATTATGCAAGAAAAAAAATTAGTGCGTGATCCAAAACCTATTTAGCTATTATTTTTAGCACACCTCATGACCACCTCATACATCATGTGATTTAAGCATTTAATAAGTGAAAATGACCGCGTGGGTAAGCAACTTGGTAACAGCTTGGCTTGTTACTATGGAAACAGGCACCTATATGTCTGTGGTTTTCGATTGGCTAAAATTACCCAAAATTTTCAAAATTTAAAAACTATTAACTCTTTATTTATTGATTTATGGTGAAATGAATTTCATGTCAATGGTTACCATACAAAACTACACCAATACACCTAATATGAAATTAATTCGAATAAGAGTTGAAGAAACTGAAAACTGGCTGCCAAACAGAAAAGATCCCTGAAAATTACCATGTTATTAGAAAAAGTAGAGAATAAAACATTTTTAGTCATGGGTCAATAACAAAGACCAATTTTGATGGCAACACAAGGGCCCATTGTGAGTCTTGCAAATATAAAAAAAGCAGAAGAAAATAATAATTAGTTGATAAAATGTTAGAGAAACACAGATTTACAAAGTAGGTATTTATACAAAGCAATAGCTATCGTTTTATTAATAAATGCTGTATAATAAGGCGGCGAGCTGGCAGAAGCGTTAGAACGCCGAGCGAAATGCTTAGCGGTATTTTGTCTGTCTTTATATTCTGAGTTCAAATTCCGCTGAGGTCAACTTTGCCTTTCATCCTTTCAGGCTCGATAAATTAAGTACCAGTTGCGTACTGGGGTCGATCTAATCGACTGGACCCCTTTCCCAAAATTTCGGGCCCTGTGCCTAGAGTAGAAAAAAAAATAAATGCTGTATAATTGAATAAGTGAAAGTGTATGGCTCAGTGGTTAGAGCGTCGAACTCACAATCATGAGATAGTGAGTTCGATTCTAAGATCGAGCTGTGTGTGTGTTCTTGAGCAAGGCATTTTATTTCACGTTGCTTCAGTTCACTCATCTGTAGAATTGAACTACAGCGTCACTGGTGCCAAGCTGTATCGGTCTTTGCCTTTCCCTTAGATAACATTGATGGCATGAAGAGGGTAGGTTGGTATATTTGGGAAACTGCTGGTCTTCTACAAACAACCTTTCCCAGATTTGTTCCTCGGAGAGGAATTTTCTAGGTGCAATTCCATGGTCATTCATCACCGAATGGGAGCTTTACCCGTTTATAAATGAATAGCGAATACTTTAATGAGTATAATATGATACAATACACATGTAGTATGAACTGATATTTTCTGTTTTGAAGTGAGATGCTATTTTTATTGCACTATATTGATGGTTTTATTATTTACAAACTTACTTGTGTAAGGGTTCGCAAAATCATTGGAACGTCGGACAAAATACCTTACCGTATTTGTTCCAGCTGTTATCGTTCTGGATTCAAATTTTGCCCATATGTGCACGGTAAATAGGGATGTAAACATATATCTGAAAATTTTTGCAATCTGTTTTGTCCAAGTTACTGTACTACATATGTCAATTGTAGCAATAACAATTAACCGACTCATGACGTTTATAATCACGTGACATTTATACTAGACATCGTAAATGCTAGACGTTTTGTACCAACAAAATTCACTTTTCTAAAGTCCACGAAAGAAAAATCGCTTCATTTAGGAACAAACTGAATTAAATTTGTGGTTTTTTCTCTTTTGGTTTGGCATGGATGGGGAAGGGAGTTATGGATAAAATGGACGTTTTTTTAATGATAAATTTCACATTATTTTGTCTGTGTTTTTTTTTTAAAACATTTATTCCTTGACTGGAATTAATCGTATATTTATATTTTCTCCTAAAATCCTTCGATTTCCAAATATATTTGAGAGTGCTGTGCTCTTCTTTAAGAGGAGATGATGAAATGATTTGCTGTGTCACAGCATGATAATTTTCAATGGATTCTACGTGACTGCCATGCATCGCCGATTTTGCTGTGATAAATTCAGTGTGACAGATCATGCATTTTAAAGGTATCTCATTTTCAAGGAACGTTTCTCTATAATTCGGCATTTCCATTTAGGATTTTTTCAGTTTTGTTTTCTGTTGGAAAATATTTTACATTACGATCTTTCACGTTTATCTAAAGCTCATCTTTATAAAAAGGTTTTGCAGCACAGAAGAATTTGCAACCGTTCTGGAAATATTCGTTTATAAGAGTGACAAAGCTCCAAGACATATTATGTACCTTTCATGCTTATATTATACAACTAGCTTTGTATTATCGTATTTCCCTCCCCAGTTGTTTTCAACGAGCTACTTTCATTCAGATATGAGCAGGGCTATGCCTGTAAAGAGGGATAAGTTGTTTGTGTTGATTGGATTGAAACATGTGTTCAGGCAACAGGTTTGTTGGTGAGTAAAGTTTCTTGCCATGGATTGATCTCTCATCCCAAGCAGAGCGTTCATTGTCCGTAGAAGATCACAAGGTCCAAGCAATAGATTGCAATATGCGTGCTATGGCTTCCCTCATGGATTTAGTCGCTTTCCGTGGGGTGTTATTTTGGGAACCAATTTTGTTTTTAGTTCTGTTTTAACATATTCTCCTTAAAAGAGTAAATACATACATACATCCATACATACATACATACATACATAGCCTGTTGTTGATGCTGAAATTCCACTGAAGGAGCCTTGGGTATAGTTTAGAAATCGACTCTTTCTCTGTTGGCAAGAAATCTTGAAATAAAATTGAATAATGACATACATACATACATACATACATACATACATACATACATACATACGTACGTGCGTACGTACATACACATGCATATATACATATGTATGTATGTTAGATGTATGTATGTTAAATATATGTATATGCGAATCTAGAGAGTTCCTGCAATCACAACAGATGATTCTCGTCTGCTACGATTTATGCGCGTGCTTTTATGCATGAAGCGCCTATGTGAGAGGTTCTCTCCAGGCTAATAACGAACTATTCAGTGTTCTAACAAGAATTTCACATTTAATTGGATATAAAGATTGCTTTTGGCACTAATACTGATTTTTTTTGCTAAAGAATATACATATCAACAAAGGGATCACGCATGGCGCAACATATCTGTGTTTGCTTATGACTCTGAGATGCCTTCTGACGATACGGATGGGTTTGCAGCATTGCAATAAATGTAGAAGAGCTTGCAAAACCTCTGAGCAGCCACTGCAGCTTCTAATGTTTATTTCAGCTGTGAAATTTCTTGGACATTTTATAAAGAGAAGGGTAGTCTAACAGTTGTTTCAAGGAAATAAAGGGACGATATGAGGGAGTTAAATAGAAGGAAATAGTAGAGTTCAATATAAGAATTTATTTTGGAAAGGGAGAGATGATACAGGAAATATAAAGGGAAATATAAGAATAAAAATAAAGATATATGTTAGATGTTAAACTTGCTGTTCCATTATCCAAGGAATGCGTTGTGTAGAATAGGTAAAAAGGCTTCTTGTCCATGGTATGTAAGTTCCGATAGGATCTCATATTTTGTTATTACGAATGGACAGTGTGCAGGTCCTTCCGTAGCAATTACATAGCCTTACCTGCCATTTGGATCTTCTGGATACCAAAACCTCTCTAGATAGATAGATTGATAGATAGATAGATAGATAGATAGATAGATAGATAGATAGAGAGAGAGAGAGAGAGAGCCGACAAGTCATGAAGGGTCCTTTTTCTGTGTTAACTTGTCTTGTTTTCCATTTTTCTCGTTGTTTACATATTTCACTCGTTTTTGTCCTGTAATTATTGTCCACGTCTTGTATCTATCTCTCGTGTGTATGTTATTTGCACCGTTGGTGACGTCTGTACCCATATATGCATGCATGTGTGTATACACACATACACACATACACACTCACATATATGTATATATATCTTTACAACAGAAAATATTTACAGATTTTCAACCAAAACCTTATGTTACAACGAATGTAAGCGGCACGCCTGTATACACAGTGTGCTTGCAGACTAAAAGAGAAAGAACAGCTGTTTATGCTGCGCATTTCAGCTCTGCCTAGAGTGCCATTAGTAGCTGTGCACCTTCCTTAACTTAGTTAAGCAAGGTGCACAAATAAAACTAAGTTATATATTGTTGTGAACTCGTGAGTTGAAAGGAGTTTTGTTATATCTCAGGGGAGGGTTGTTATGCCAATAAAAAAAACACGCGCATTGGTTCTATTTTATTTCATTTTATTATTATTTGTCGGTTAGTTTACCATTTAGCCAATTAACTAATCGATTATTTGGTGAATCTTTCGGTTAATTAATCAATCGTGTTTCAGGTGTTTCAAATCGTTTCGCCGCCATTCGCGTCTTCATCTATGACACGCTTTCTCTGCTATGGGTCTGTTTCAGATCTGCCTGTCTCCTAAATTACGAGTTCTATGTTTATATTTATATGGATGTGAGAGAGGGAAGGAGGGAGGGAGAAAGAAAAAAGGGAGCAAGTGTTGATGAATGTGTGTGAGTGTGATTTCATGTGTATGTGAATGAACGTTCTTGCTTGCTTGTCTGTGTGCGTACGTGCATACGTGCGTGCGCGTGTGTGTGAGTGTGTGTGTGTGTGTGTGTGTGTGTGTTTGTGTGTGTGTGTGTGTGTGTGTGTGTGTGTGTGTGTGTGTGTGTGTGTGTTAAAGAGGTGGCCGAACCGCAAAAACCTTTCTTCTGGTTATGAAAACCGTTTCCCACAATATTTCGGTAAGACTATGTAGTTAATGTAGACTTAACACGGAGGGTTAATGTAGACTTAAGGGTTAAAGCGTCTAGCTTTTCTCGAAGTGGGGGCGAAATAATGCATGGGAAAAGAAGTAGCGGTGGGAGTAGAAGGTTGTGGGCTGAGAGAGGACGACAACGATGATTGTGACGACGACGACGACGAAGTCGAAGACGACGACGACGACGATGATGATGATGGTGGTGATGATGATGATGATGAATACAGCGGTAGTGGTAATGATGTTAATGATTTCGATGATGGTTTAGGTAATAAAATATGTCAAAGCGTTTTATTCCCTCTGCGCGCACTTAAGAAACCACTTCAGAGAAGCTGTTATTAAAGATAAGTTAGTTGAACTTTCCGTCTTGCTAGGCATATATCAATCACCATCGTCGTTATCATTATCACCACCACCACCACCACCACCACCACCACCACCAGTATCATCGTTGCCGGCGTCGTCGTCGTCATCATCATTATTATCATTATCATCTTCATTTTCGTCGTCACCATCATCACTGCCTTTTCGTTTGCATAATCATTCAAGCTGATGTTGTAGGCAACCAATTATAAATCAATGAATTATTTCGCATGGACATCTACCTCGGGTGGAGTGAGAACGTGCATCACCATTATCCAAGATCAATTTCGATCGTTCGCCCCCAAATATTTCGACGTGGAATCTCTCGTACCTGCGAGAGAGATGACTACATATGCAAGAAGACTTCAATGTGGAAAGTTTTAAATCATTTATTGCGGGAACCAGAAATACCTATTTACAATTTCATCATCCCTAACCACAGAAAGCAATTTTTTATACCGATCTTTTTTTGAAGAATGTTTTGGTTGGAAACTATTTTTTCTGAAGCATATGAAGTTTAGATGCAATGTGACTTGAAGAAAATACCAGTTCAAGTTTTTGATAAATATTTAACGTCATTACTAGGATAAACATGAATTCTAATTTCGAAGTTAAAGGATTGAGAGTGAGATGTACACAAATCATGGTACATAACACACGAACCAAGGTATAAAAATATCCGTTTCAAATTTTAGCACATGTTGAGCAATTTCGGGAAAGAAGTTAAGTCGAATACATCAAGCCCAGCGCTCAATTGGTATTTATTTTAGCTACCTCGAAAGGTTGAAAGGTAAAGTCGACCTCGGCAGAATTTGAATTCAGAACGTAAAGACGGACGAAATGTTACGCATTTCGCCCGGCGTGCTACGATTCTGCCATCTCGTTGCTTTAAGGCGTAGAAATATCATAATCTAAATAAGTCATCGGTATAGTCTGGACTGGGGTTGATTACTGGAAATATTCCCGTTGCTTTCTGTATACCATTAGGAACACTTGTACTTCGCACTATTGACAAAATGTTCCTATTACATAAGAGCAATGACCTACTTTTGTTTTTAGTCATTATTTCTGTTTACAATTGGTTGAAGTGCTAAATAATTTGCCCCGATAATTCCTCACATAAAGTAGCAATTGTGGTTGAAAAGCTCACTTAGAAATAAAATGGTTTCAGGTTCAGTCTCACTGTGCAGTACTTAGGGTAAGTGTCTTCTTGTGAGTGAATTTGGTTGAGGGAACTATGTGGAATACCATCGTGTATATATATATATATATATATATGTGTGTGTGTGTGTGTGTGTGTGTATACAGACCGGGGTGTGTGTTGTATTCTTGAGCAAGACACTTTATTTCACGTTGTTCCAGCTCACTCAGTTGTAGAAATGAGTTGCGGCGTTACTGGTGCCGAGCTGTATTGGCTTTGCGTTTCCTTTGGACAACATCGGTGGCGTGGAGAAGGGAGACTGGTATGCATGGGCGATTGCAGATCTTCCACAAAAAGCTACCTTTTCTGGACTTGACCTCGGAGAACTTTCTTGGTGAAAAACCATGGTCGCTTGTGACCGAAGGGGTATTTACCCTTTATATATATCAAGGCGGCGAGCTGGTAGAAACGTTAACACGCTGGCTGAAATGCTTAACGGTATTTCGTCTGTCTTTACGTTCTGAGTTCTAATTCCGCCGAGGTCGACTTTGCCTGTCTTCCTTTCGGGGTCGATTAAATAAGTACCAGTTACACATTGGGGTCGATGTAGTCGACTTAATCCCTTTGTCTGTCCTTGTTTGTTCCCTTTATGTTTAGACACCTGTGGGCAATAAAGAGATTTATATATATACATAGGTATGGCTGAGTGGTAGGAAGATTGCTTCCCAACCTCATCGTTCCGGGTTCAGTCCCACTGCATGGCACCTTGGCTAAATGTGTTTTATTATAGCCTCAGGCCGACCAAAGCCTTGTGAATGGGTTTAGCAGACGGTAGCTGAAAGAAGCCCGTCATATATATATATTCATACATATATATATATATATATATATATA
>NC_068982.1:131886513-131890641 GCF_001194135.2 Octopus bimaculoides
TTGCCACTTAAGTGTGGCTGACCCCTAGGGGTGGATGTTACTGTTGCTTTAGCCCCAGGAGGACATCTCCTCCAGCTGGCTTATCGACACACTACTGTGTCCTGTTTGTTTTGCCAAGGGAAGTTATCCCTCTCATCGTGATCGTAGCACGAACGGACCCGAGTTTCAGGGTTATTTCCCTTCGTCAGCGTCCGATAGCTACCGACCTTCGATGAGAGGTATAAATTCTTGGCAACCTTATGTATACTTTTCCAGTGAAATTCTTCACTGATATCGAAAAAGTGAAAACAAGCAATGTTAATTCTCTAAATGAAGTATTAACAGTAACTGTGTGTGTGTGTGTGTGTATTTGAGATACTGATCTGGTAAGAGACCAATAGCATAAGTACTAGGCTTGCAAAGCATAAGTTCTGGGGTCGATTGCTTCGATTGAAGACCCTTTAAGGCGGTGCTCCACCAGTCAAAATAACTGAAACAAGTAAAAGAATGTATGTATATAGGTGTGTGTGTGTGTGTGTGTGTGTGTGTGTGTGTGTGTGTGCGTGTGTGTGTTAGTGTGTCTGTCTGTGTGTGTTTGTTCCCCTACCGCTAGCTGGTTTGCTTATGTCCCGCTACTTACCAGTTCGGCAAAAGTGACCGATGGAATAAGTACCAGAGTTCGGTTTTAAAAATATATTAAATTCGACATGTTCAACTATAGAAAAGAAAAGATCTGCTTTCAAGGCAGTGCACCTACATGGCTGCTGTCTAATGACCGAAACGAATGAAAGGTAACAAAGAAAAGATATATAGTCTAGTACTAGTTAAAGGAACACATGGAAGAAATTGTAAGAGTCATTTCCTCGTACAATGGGATACAATACAAAGAAAATAAGGCAATGGAAACGATTACATGTACAAGGAGCGAGTCTCCAAACATAATGAAAAAAGGAGGACACCACAACAAAATGGAAAGAATAAAGAAAATAAAAGAATTGTCCATGAGAAAATCAATCAGTTTAATTTAATGGAAAGAATCTTTCAACCTATGAATAATGAAAAATATCTGGGGAAAACAGTTAAATACTATCAGGAATTTACAGACGCAAACTTGAACATCACTCTGCTAAATAATGTACAGAAATAACACAACTGACTTTTAGTGCTAACATATTCGTGAATATAATGACAAAATTCTTTAACCTTGCGTTAATAATTATATATAAATAGCGCTTTCTTACATTCGTAATTAAAATTGCTATCGAATATGTTGAGATTCTGCAATTGTTGCCATATATACAATTGTGAACTCTTGTAAATTATTATCTAAAGTTCAGCAAGATGTCATTAAAGCTTGCTTTAAAATTGAATTTTATCTTGGTTTATTCTCACTTCAATTTAATTTACTAATCCTCTGGATAGCCACGTACTTTTAACAAATACCAGTTTGTCTTTATGCTGAATGAAGTTACACACAAATCCTATTTCTTTTCCTAGAGTGTTTTACCTAATAAATTTGAAATTATTGCGGATCTTCATAACGGTCAAGTAACTAATTCAGCTCATGGTGGTCCTGGATTTCTCCCTTGGCATAGAGTGTATATGATGATGTAAGTAAAGTCTCTTAAAGATCTATTTATTTTCTGGCGTTTTTATTGTAGAATAGATAGACACTCGGGAACCGAGCTTTTAATCTAGGTTCGGTTCCTGAGTAAAAGATATAAAATATTTGAAAGACACAATGATCATTTTACTCTTATCTGAAGGCAATAAACCTAATTACCTACAGTGAAAAGTCGAGATTGATTGACTCTGCTTAAAGGGTGAATGTGAAATAAATACGATTTTAATAGTGCTAGGCCTTGAGTATTTTTAAGTTAGCAAGCACTCTCCGATAATGGTTTAATAAGAGATTTCACCCGACCAAACATCGGAATACGGATATTGTTGTGGTGAATAAAAAACAAAGAACATGTATGATAATCGACATAGCATACCCCAGTGACAACAGGAACACTGTGAAAGAAGAAGAAAAAATAAACAACTATGACGATTTAAAGTGGGAAATACGAAGGCTGTGGTCAATGAAGAGAGAAGACGTGATACCAGTAGTAACTGGTGCGCTTAGGAGTATCATCACTCAACTATAACTACCAACATGGCTGAAAAAGATCGGTGCAAGTGTGAAGGTAGAACACCTACAAAAATCAGCATTGCTTGGAACTGCAAGAATTCTTTGCAGAGTTCTTGAAGCTTGACCAGTAAAACAAGTGTCACTTTAATCTGCTGGCTGTGGACAGCTGACACTTTCCAACACACCCAGCAATATAAGCTGTGGGTTTCAATACTACAACAACAACAACAACAACAACAACATTAATAATAATAATAACAACAACACCAATAATAATAATTATTTTCTTGACCAATTATATAGCAAGTAAATATTTTTATATATTCAGTGTATGTATATAAAGCAACTTCAAGATTTACACTTTGTGGTTTGTTTAAGGAAGACATTTTTTAAAGAATGAATAGTTTGAAACATTATTAATAATAGAATATTTTACAATTTGAATGACATGTGTGTGTTTATTTATTTTTCATGCTTCTTTTTCAGTTGGGAAGAAGCTCTCCGTGAAATGATCCCATCCGTCGTCGTACCGTATTGGGATGTTTCCAGAGATAGTGCCTTAGACGACCCAAGACAATCTATTATCTGGAGTTCAACATTCCAGGGTCATTCTGAAGGATTGGTCACTGACGGTCCCTTTGCAGATTTCCCAACAGCTTTCGGCCCTTTACTCAGAAGCTATGGAGTTTATACTCATCTTCCAGTATTCAGAGATATTACTTTAGTTTTTACACAGGATACGCTGGCTCAAATTTCTCAAATTACAGCAGATCATATTCGTTACGTTTTCGAGATTTATCACAATAATATTCATGACTGGATTGGTGGCACTGTTTCGATTCAAGCGTGGGCTTCTTTCGATCCAGCGTTTTTACTGATTCATGGTTATGTTGATTATATTTGGCAGCGTTTTCAAGATAAACAGTTAAGGGATGGTATTAATATCGCAGGGGATTATCCTTTGTTTCATTCTCTGTTGCAAGGGACTGACTTTGAAGCAGACGATCCAATTGGCTTAATTGAAGGAATGTCCAATGCTGAAGCCGTAGCAGAATCCAACGTTTATAGGAATCTTATTGGCTACGAAGATGCTCAGTTGGAATGCGATCTTCAAAATCCTTGTCCATCTCAGTTTTATCAATGTGTGAATAATACCTGCATATCAATGACAAGAGATGTAAATTTATGTAACGCATTGTCTCCGATACAGAATAACTACTGCGTCAACAAAAATTGTGACATTGACCAGTTTTCTTTCATCGCAGTTGAAGTCATCCACGAACGTCTCGAAAATGAATGTGATATGGGCAACTTCCCAGTCAGGCAGCAGGTTGCTGATAAAGCTATGGATATTTATAGAGAAAGTGCATTTCTAATACATCAAAATAAATACACGAATACACCGTCAGATATGTGTGGACGTCCGGCAGGTTGTTGTAAGCCAGTTGAAAGAGTTAATATCCAAACAATGGGCAATGACGGCGATTTATGGCTTTACAGAGAATCAGCGTACGTTGACACACGGTTCGCTGTCAGTCACTCACAAACGTTCGTTGCAATAAGACGGCTCCCGTTTAGTCGTTTTTTTCTCAGTGCAGCTGACGAATATGGTAATCTGTGTAACACATATCTCATCGACGATAACGGTAATAAAATCCGTTTAGAGAACAATGAAGGTGTAATAGTTTCAGAAGATGATCCTCGAGTAAGAAGAACTTTAGCCGAAGCTGAGCTCAATATTTATGAATACGACTCAAATAACAATGAATTTCAACCAACTGTTCGTCATGATCGATATTTGTTTTCGATTTACTGCAGAGCAAATCGAAACGAATTGAATTCAGGCAGTGAGTGAAACTGAAATTAAACACGAGAATTACAAGTTTAGGCACATTTAAAAATATACAAAATATTTCTCACACTGGCGTACAGTGACACAGATAGATCCAGACATAAAAACAACACATGCATATATGCATAAATAAATAAATAAATAAATATATATATATATATAT
>NC_068982.1:131896983-131911213 GCF_001194135.2 Octopus bimaculoides
ATATATATATGTATATATATATATACATATATGGGAGAATTCACGAAAAAACAACAGACGAAGACAGGTGGTGTAAACAACAAATGGATGTATTAGTATAACGCTCGGGCATAGAGAAAGTCTTTAACGTTTCGAGCATACGCTCTTCAACAGAAAGAAACAAGGAGGGAAACAAAGAGAGAAAAAAATATATGTGTAATGATCAGCAATCTATCATGGCGAATGCCGGATAGAAGGATCACACAGGAGAGTTATGAAGAAGGGGAGATAACAAAGAAGTAGTGATCCCCAAACGAAGGTGCGTGTGTGTGTGAGAATGCTGGTGATTTTAACGTATGCATGTGTGTATGTAGGCATACATACATACATACATACATACATAAAACGAAAACAAGGTGGCAGGTTTAACATCGATCCAAAATGACTTTGAATGTCACATCATATCCCTTCGGCAACATTTTTGAACCACCAAGTGTCGAAATACAACCCTTGACCAAGTTTTCATACATGAGGCTGATAACATCATAAGACTTAGAAGGCAGCTCCTTGAGCAACATTCCTTGTCTGATAACCTAGATATGCAACTATATGCATGAGGTTACATACATAAAACATACAAATCTGCACATACATACATACATACATACATACATACATACATACATACATACATAATTACATACATACATACATACATAATTACATACATACATACATACATACATACATACATACATACATAATTACATACATACATACATACATACATAATTACATACATACATACATACATACATACAAACAAACAAAAATACCCTGTTATTGATGTTGAAATTCCAATGACGGGGCCTTGGATCTAGGTTAAAAACCTGTTGTTTCTCTATTGGCAAAATATTTTGAAATAAACTGAATGAAACACACACACACACACACACACACACACACATATGTACATATATAAATACAAACAAAAATACCCTGTTGTTGATGTTCAGTTCCAAAGAAGGAGCCTTGGATCTAGTTTAGCAACCGGCTCTTTCTCTATTGGCAAGAAATTTTGGAATAAAACTGAACAATGGCATGCATGCAACTCTCAAGATATGCAACTGTCATTTCCAATGAAACATAGGTTATGAAAACAGCTTTAAACGATCACCTCTTTCATAATCTCAGAGAACTGCCCCTCTTTTCTCACCAACAGCATGATTTTCCTACAGCCAAAAATAGTAAAAATTTGCTTTCATACGAGACACGTTGTTGCATTCCCACTCGTAAGGAATTTCACAAAAGCTGTTACTGAACTTAATATCAGAAAAAAACCTTCCATCTATCATTTAGATCGAAAGTTTTTTTGTCAGATCATTCATTCATAGTCAGTATCAAGAAGGCGCTCCTTGGCTATCATATCAACTCTGATTTATTTCAGGGCTCAATTACCGTATGATTCCCTCTTTACATAAATCATCATCCTACTTTAACATGTAATTACACGCACGCACACACGCGCGCGCACAATTGGCATTCCGTTGGCACGACGATAAGATCTGCAGTTGATTCGATCAACGGAACAGCCTGCTTGTGAATTTAACGTGAAAGTGGTTGAGCACTCCACAGATACGCGTACCCTAAACATAGTTCTCAGAGAGATTCAGCGTGAGACAGAATGTGACCAAGTTGGCCCTTTGAATTTACAGCTATCACTCATTTCTATCAGTTGAGTGGACTGGAACAACATGAAATAAAATATCTTGTTCAAGGATACCTGCTGCCAGAAATCGATATCACCTTACGATTGTGAGCCGAATACTCTAACCAATAAGGCCGCGCCTTCCTCAAGCATTCATACGCACGCATATACACCCATACACACGCACACTCTCACGCACTCCTAAGCAAATGATAGTTTTACGCCATCATTCCGTTATCACTTAGCCACCGACTCGACGCAACCTGAATATCTCACACTGAGAGAGATAGATTAGTAGTTAGCAAAGCCAGAAAGGTTGCCATTTTCGGAGTTGAAATTTATCGTCAAGGACATTGTCTACATCGATATAAACAGAGATCTCAAAGAGGAATTGCTACTGTTTGCGAAGGCAATCTACAGCTGAAAATATTCAGAAATATAATGGATTGTATATAAATAAGGGTGTTTATGCAATTTTAATTCCATTTTCAGTAATGTCTTTGAGTTATTGATTTCTTTAATTTAAAAATTACTCTAACAAATTTAAATGCATAGATTAGAAGAAGCGACCGAATAAGTCACTTAATGGTATATAATTAAATCTTTCACTTATATGAATTCAAATCCCAGCTTGCATTGATTGTACATTTCATCTTTTCGGGTTCTATAAAATACAACACATTACTAATTGGGGATTTATTGAACTAACTTTAGCTCATCCACAGAAATAATGGACTGCTTCATTTAGTTTTAACTCTGCTTTCTGACGCTAAATCTCTCTGAAACCGCCTTTATCTTTTAGACCTCAAGGGAATTGATCAAACAATCGTCTTTTAATTCAAGGACAACTCTGATCGTGTTAATCAAACGCGTTCCTGTCTTGACCATCACGTCTCTTTTCTCAAGCATAGAGTATCAAAGACTACATTAGCTACTTTTTAAACAGTAGAGTGTAAGTTGTAAATAACTGGAGAACGACCACTTGCAATAGCCATTTCCAGTCTGGGTTTCATAATGAAACTATTGGTGTAAGGCAGGGTTTGTGAAGTAAGCAAAACTTTCAAAACCCTAGGGTCTGGGGGAAAATTTATTTCATTGAAAGAGTCCTTAGAAATAAAAAAAGGTTTGGGACCACTTACGTTGAATCTCTCTCATTGAAGTCGTTTCAGTGACTGTTGATTTCTTGTTAAGATTAAATTGTACATAACAAATAATAATAATAATAATAATAATAATAATAATAATAATAATAATAATAATAATAAGCACACCAACATTTTGCTCCATCCCTAACTGATGTCACTCAGACCCAAAGCAAATAGCTGCCTAGATGACCGAAGGAACAACATACCTTCTACCAAAAACTGAAAGCACGAAAATCCAAAGAACTACCGACCAATTAAACGCCTCGACACCACCTACAAGATCCTCACGTCCATACTAACTGAAAGAATATACACTTTCCTGGAACAGAACTCTATTCTTCCACAAGCTCAAAGAGGTTGTAAAAGGAATTCTCAGGGATACAAAGATCAATTACTCATAAATAAAATGATTGTAGAGAATTGCCGGAGCAAAAAGAACCTGAGTATGGCATGGATAGACTACAGGAAAGCGTTTGATAGTGTCCCACATAATTGGCTACTCAAGGCCCTTGAGATATACAAGATCTCTCCTGTAGTCTCCAAATTCTTCCAAGATAGCATGGCCAAGTGGAATACATGTCTTTTCCAACACCATAGTAATGGGATGAGCTAATCTAACAACATCAACATCAAAAGAGGCATCTTTCAAGGTGACCCCCTCTCCCCATTACTCTTTTGCATGGCACTGATCCCACTCTCAAACGAACAGAGTAACACCAAGTATGGGTTCAAAATGCATAATGTTATAGTAAATCATGTTTTATGTGGACGATCGGAAGCTGTTTGCTAGAAATGACGAAGAGTTCAGCAATGATATAGCGATGGATTTTGGTCTTGACTTAATAAGTGTGCTAAAGCAATTTTTGTGAGAGAAAAGCTCTGGCAAACAGCTTCCGTTAAATTAGACACCGACACTACCATCAAGGAGCTTAACCCGCAAGGATGCTATAAATACCTGGGGATAAACGAAGGAGACGGTATACAACATACTACTATGAAAGAAAAAGTACGAAAGGAACATTACAGAAGAATACGACACATACTAAAAATTGACCTCAACTTCAAAAATTGTCGCATCGAAGCCATTATCACCCTGGCACTTCTAGAAGTCCAATACAGTTTTAACATAATTAACTGGAATCTTACAGAACTCCAACGCCTGGACAAGATGACAAGAAAACTGCTAACATCTAAGAACATGCACCACCCAAAAGCAGATGCTGATCGTCTGTACCTACTTAGAAGTAATGGGGGAAGAGGAATGATGCAGGTAGAACAGACCCGTTTCAATCACATCAACATTGACTTAGTCGGTCCCTACCATCTTCACAGGGGTGCTCGTACCTACTGACCTTGGTAGACCGATACGCTCGTTGTCCTGAGACTATCTCTCTCTGCAGCACGGAAACACAAGTCAGCCGAGCCTTCATCACAAACTGAATTGCCCGATTCGGTGTCTCAAACAGCACATCACCCAATCGGGCTCCACAATTCACCCCAAAGCTGTGGAATGACATATGTGACCTTTTGGGAATCACAATGAAGCGCACAATAGCCTAACATCCACAGGCCAACGGGTTAGTGGAGAGATTTCACCGCTGCCTGAAGGAGTCCTTGACAACCAGACTTAACAGGGCCAATTGGATTGATCAACTTCCATGGGAGATGTTGGGAATCTGTACCGCCCCGGAACAATTTCTCAACACTTCTTCCACAGAAATGGTGTATGGTGCCCCTCTTGCAGTGCTAGGAGAGTTCCTTCTGAACACAAAGTCAGACCCAGATGTCAAAAGATATCTCGCGCAACTGAGAGACAGTGTGGGCCAGTTGCGCCCTATTCCCATGTCAACACCCGGGACACCTAGATCATCCGTGCCAATGATCTCTGCACGGCTAAGTTCGTGTTCATTTGACGTGGCACACTACGAAAACCCCTCCAGTCACCCTACTTTGGCCCATATGAAGTCCTATGTCCGGGAGACAAATCGTTCAAACTCCGAATTGCCGGACGACAAGACACAGTTTCCATCGATAGGTTGAAACCAGCCCATCTCGATATTGACAGCCCCATCCAATTAGCTCAGCCACCAAACAGAGGCCGTCCCAAGCAAATCACACCAACCTTTGGCAAGGAGCAATCACCAAAGAGCCGAGTAACCACACGCAGGAGCAGGGCAATTAAAACGCCTTCCCGGTTCTAATGACAGTCAACAGTTCTGGTGAGGAGCTATATGTAGGGCACTCCCCAAGGATTTACGAACTATAGACAAGAACTTCGCTGCAGGCTAGCTAGGGAGCTGGTCTGCAGCAAAGTAGACTACCGGTTAAGCGGACTTCTACGATGTAAGAGTTGACAGTCGGCTGTCGCCCTCATGTGTTTAATTAAATATATGAGGGCGACAGCCGCTAGTCAACCCCCTGCTTCGTAGAGGTCTGCTTAATCGGAAGTCTACTTCGCTACAGACTAGCTCCCTAGCTAGCCTGCAGCAAAGTTCCTATCTACAGTTCGTCTGTCATAAATCCTTGAGTAGTGCCCTTCTGTTAGTCTTGAACTTATGAAAATATATTCAATATTTCATTTGCACACAAGGGCGATCAAAATGTCTTACAGTAATTAGTTACGTCCCCTTAAGTTCTCAGTTCAAATCTCGCTGGAGTCGACTCTTCAGCAATCGATGAAATTAAATACCAGCCAAATACTGGCTTAGTTTAATCAAATGTTGTCTTCTCTAAAAAGTGGGGCTGTGTACCCCCGTTAGAATATCAGTATCTTAATCTCACACAGAAATATAACATCGAGTTATTTCCCTTAACAGAACATCAACTAGCGATTAGTTATCTTGAAATTCCAAATATTTATTTTGTTTAATCGATCAGAAATGTCATACTAATGTTATGTTAAAATTGTATGCACTTTTATGTGTATGCTTGTGCAGATGTTAGTGAATAAGTGTGTGCGTATGTGTGTTTGTGTGTGTGTGTGTGTGTGTGTGGTTTATTTGTTTATACTCTAAAGAGTATAAACGATTATATCATTTTCTTCCTCCTTAGACTGCAGTAAGTAGTTATTTAAGTTGAGTGCTTGCTGCGCTTGTATTAAATATAATACTTAGTACGTTTCCCTTTTTACTAAGGAGGTGCATTGTTCAATACTCCTTACAGCAGCAGTATTTATCCCATTATGAAATGTAGATGAAGTTTTGTGTGTGGAAGGATGATTGTGGGTGAGGCGGTGTTGGGGGTAAAGTAGTACAATCGAAAGAAGAGGGGGTGTAATGCTATGAAATTGTTTCTTTGAGATGTCTAGTGCTTTTGTCTTTTTTGTGTAACAGAATTCAGTCGCAGTCGTCAAATAACCATTGCAGACTGATTTGCGAATGTGCAGATTTGTGTATGAATGCATATAAATGTGTGTGCGCGTGTGTATGAGTGTGTGTGTGCTTGTCTGTATACAAGTATGTGGGTGTGTATACATATATGTGTATGTGTATGGCTGTGTGTGCATACACACACATATATATTTGTGTTTGTGTATATCTGTGTGCGTGTATGTAGGCGTAGTATAACCGAATGTTTAAGAAGTTCGCTTCATTATCATGAATCTCCGAGTTCAATGCCATTCCGTGGCATTTTGCACAATTGTCACTTTCTACAACTCCAGGTTAATCTATACCTTGTGACTGGAATTAAGCAGATGGAAACTGCTAAGAAGCCCTTTGGGTGGATTGCGCCGGCAAGTCGAAAGGTACAAACACGTCACACACTGTGCCAGGCTGTTTATGCTTGAGAATTACATCAAGGGTACATGTGTCCGAGGAATACTTAATAAAATACACACACACATACACACTCACACATACATACACACTCACACATATATACACACATACGCGCACACATACACACACATACACACACATACACACATGCATACATATGCTTATACAATATAAATATATGCATATATACATATATATATATATTTTTTTTGTCTGACATATGATGTTTAAAATGGCTACTATCATAAAGAGAGAGAAAGAAAGAAAGGAAGAAAGAAAGAATAAAAGAAAGAATAAAAGAAAGAAAGAAAGAAAGAAAGAAAGAAAGAAAGAAAGAAAGAAAGAAAGAAAAAAGAAAGAAAGAAAGAAAGAAAGAAAGAAGGAATAGTTAGCGGGAAATAGAAGAAAGATAGAATGTTTTATGCCAAACAGTAAAATATCTAATTACTCACTAGGAAAGGTCATGTTTCTTCAAGAATCGGCATAAAGTAAAACACGCAATGGAGATTCATTCAGCTAATCTGTTAAATTTAGAAACAATACCAAAATCTTCAGTATTTGGAGATGTATTTGACCGTAACATTACATTCAACTCCATCAAGAGTTTTTATTTGTGTTACGTTAACTGAATACCCACTTGTTTGTAAGGAAATTATTCACTATACAACAACGGTGCTTCAAATTCATTCTATACTGAAATCAATAATTATTTATCTTCAACTCTATTTTCAACAATAAATTCATTTCTTAACCCATTCTGGTTGGTACATACATACATACATACATACATACAAACAAACAGCAAACAAAAATACTCTGTTGTTAATGTTGAAATTCCAATGAAGGAACCTTGGATCTGTGTTAGAAACCGGTTCTTTGTCTATTGGCAAGAAATCTTGAAACAAAACTGAATAATCTTTTCTACACTAGGCACAATGCCTGGAATTTTGGAGGAGGGGGCCAGTCGATTGAATCGACCCCAGTACGCAACCAGTACTTAATTTATCGACCTCGAAACGATGATAGGAAAAGTCGACCTCGGCAGAATTTGAACTCAGAACGTAGAAACAGACGAAATACCACTAAGCATTTCGCCCGGTGTGCTAACGTTTCTGACAGCTCGCCGCCATGGAATAAACTCAATAATGACATACATACATATGTATGTATGTATGTATGTATGTATGTATGTATGTATGTATGTATGTATGTATGTACGTATGTATGTATCTTTCTATTACAGTAATCTTTGCCAGCGAGATATGGAAGAACTCAGAAAGGACGAACAGGAAACTAAATTTATTCCATCAAATTTTCTCAGAAAGATTTTGAGGGTCGATATCACCTGACAGCTGGTGTAAAAGGAGCAGGCGGAACATTACAGCCAACATTACGTTGAATAGGTGTGCAAGAGAAGTAGCCGACCGATTTCCTGTGGAGGAAGCTTGCCGCCGAATGCAGACTTAAAGGTAAAGTAAAGTACGTGTGTGTGTGTGTGTGTGTGTGTGTGTGTGTGTGTGTGTGTGTGTGTGTGTGTGTGTGTGTGTGTGTGTGTGTGAGTGTGTGAGAGAGAGAGAGAGAGAGAGAGAGAGAGAGAGGAACGGATAGACAGACAGACAAAGAGTGTGTGTGTCTGTTTTTATGTTTATCTTTACTACTTGACAACTGATCTTGGCTTGTTTTTGTCTATGCAACCTAAAGGTAGTGAATTGGCATTGTTACCTGAGTGCTGAACAAAATGTCTCATGTTATTTGTTCTAAGTGTCTATGCTTTGAGTTCATATCCTGCCGAGGTCAACTTTGTCATTCATCCTTTTGGGATCGGTAAAATGTACTGACCTAGGGCAATGGATTGGCAGAACTGTTAGAGGGTAGAACGAGATGCCTTGTGCTGTCTGTTCCGGTTCTTTGCGTTTAGGTGACAACATCTATCCCGTCTTAAAGAGTGGAGACTTGTAATCATGGGCAGCTGCCAGTCGTCCTCAAAAATTCTTGCCCGGGCCCAAACATGCAAGTGTAGATGCAGGGTCATCTCTGAACGATGGACACACTACAATGTAACTTAGCAGTACAGCAAAAAGAAGACGATAGAATAAGTACACGACATAAAATTAATTCTAGGTCAGTTTGATCGACTAAACAGTCCAAGACTGCTCCAGTAGGACTGCAGTCCAATGAATGGGACAAGTAAAAGAATAAAAGTTAAGAAATGAAACAATACTAAAGCGTAGGCAGATGTGCCTATGAGAGAGTCAGCAGTACTTCAGAGTACTTTCTGAAATTAAAGAAAATCTCTAGCACTTGAGATGATGTCTTAACTATGTTACAGATGTGTGTTCATCATGACAAACCATTAGAAACTGTTAATGTAACATTTGGAAAAAAAGCTTTGAAAATGTCAGTTATTGTTTATTCTAGAGTACGTAGGTGGTAGAATTGTAAGTTCGTTTTCCTAATATATATATATATTATTAAATCGTCTTATGCACGGGAAACAAGAGATATTCATTCAAGACATTAACGTGAATATTTATTATTAATAAGTTCTGGCAGATTCGAATCTGCCAGAATGTATTAAGAATGAACGTTTTGAATCTTGCTGTTCATGGTAGATACCCGCACAGATCAATTTATTCGCTGTCTGCTCGCCGAAATTATAAACAAGACCATCGGCTCTTGTTAGATTCACTGACTGAAGGGTGACATGAACGTATATTTGTCGTAAAGAAGAAGGTTGAGTGATTAGCATATTCACGTTGGAATCTGTCGGAACGCATTAAGAATAAATGGGCAAATCATCACCTTTGTTTCGATTATCGTATTTTGACTGTTTATCGAGATTATGATTTCATTGGAAGATGTTTCCAATTCCTCTGTTCATAGAAGTAATGAACTTCTAGTAGGGAAAAACTTACGTTGCGAGGAGATAGGTCCTTTACAGAAAATTGCTGAGGAGGCTTCTGTTCTCATTCTGTGAAACATTTGCTTCATTTACATTCAGTCATTACCACTTATAAAAGTTATTCTTCAACCAAAGCCTTCAGTCTTCTATATTCAAGTTTGAGACTGTGGTCGTTAAAAACAAGCAGCAGCAGATTCAAGAACAACTTTGAGTATAATGCTTTACCCATTTAAATAATTATTTACCGGCCCTTTTTTAACGTTAATCTCTTCTCTTACTTCTAACTGTTAACTTTTCTCATTACAAAAGCCAGCCAGACTTGATTTGAAAGTATATATCATAGTTTATATCATAATAAAGAAGTTTTTATCTTGAAATATCCCAGTGCTTTGGCTGCATACTATATCCGAACTTCTTTCCAAGTAGCGATTTCTAATTACTGCGTATCCAGTCATTGCAATAATCATCTTCCTCACATGGACATTGATCATAAATAAACTTTATCTGCCCCCTCTGTCATTCCCGAACTCTTCCATCCATCAAAAACTATTCGTCTTTCTCTCAATTTATATTGAGAATCTCTATTACTTACGAGCCTCTCTTTCTCTACACCTTTCTTTGTTTCTCTGTCTGTCTGTCTGTCTATCTGTCTGTCTGTCTGTCTGTCTGTCTGTCTGTCTCTCTCTCTCTCTCTCTCTCTCTCTCTCTCTCTCTCTCTCTCTCTCTCTCTCTCTCTCTCTCTCTCTCTCTCTCTCTCTCTCTCTCTCTGTGACTTCAATGCATGATGCAACACCTCTCGGCCCATCACACTCATCCTCGTCGGCATATCTGGCACAGAGACCGAAACCTTTATCAGCTCAAACTTGGTGAAGGCAAGCAGCTTATTGGTTAGAATGTTGGACTCAAGAAAATGAGGTCGTGGATTTGATTCTCAGACAGTGTGACACATTTTAACTCTGAACAAAGAACAGTTATTTCAAATTTTACAAAATTAACTGATCACCCTCATCGTAAAAAAAAAAAAAACATTGCAAGCAGTATTCCTGCCGATATTTTACTATTTTACACATCAAAATCTAAATTCTTTGCTGAAGTTTATCCATCGCCTAATAATGTGTTTAAATATCTTATTGTGAAGTCACACGATATAGTAATCAGGATGTCTGGCTTACGATCGTGTAGTTGTGTTTTAGATTCTAGGACCGAGTGGTACTTTATTTCACGTTACTCCAGTTTACTCTACTAAAAATACGAACTGACCGAATGCTGGTGCAGTCCTCTTTCCCTCTAACTGTCACATTTCTGGATGTTCCACTGGGTCAATGGTGGGCGAACCTAAAGGATGTCTATGGCAGCTCGCAACTACCAGGGCACCTAAAAGGATTATATAAAGGATGATACATGCTAAGAAATCGTTCTCATGTGTGGAAGCTGCAGTTTTTATCCTCTGATTATGTCACAAATTGGATTCCTTTACATGATCAGAAACTACGTCAGATGACTCAGTAATTGTTAGTACGGTCAACCTCAACACGCATACTTTATCGACACCCCGAAAAATAAAAAGTTAAGTTAGATTCGGCTGGTTTTGATCGCAGAATTTAGTTGAAAAAGTATAGTGAAATATTTAGTCCAGTAAGCTAGCGTCTCTGCCAACAATTTTGCTTCGGACATATATCAACTATACTCTCTTTTTTCTTATGAGTATGTTTTGTTCTTCGTTTGATGTACGTACGCGTGTATGTACGTATGTATGTACGTATGTATGCATGTATGTGCGTGTGTGTGTATATATATATATATACATACATATTATAGGTATTATATACACACAAACATGTGCATGTATAGGTATGTATATGTGATATTTGTGTATATATGTATATGTATGTGTGTGTGTGTGTGTGTGAATGCATGCATGCGTGTGTATTGCAAGTATGTATGTACATGTGTATGCATACATTTATGTTTTTATGCATGTAAGTATGTAATTATCCATAAACCAGTCGGCTGAATATAGACTAATATATTGATCCTGTATATACCTAACCCTAGTAATCCACCAATCAGCTTATCGCCCAGCATGCAGACAGTCAGTCAGTCAGTCAGACAGTGAAAGAGCCATACAACCTCTACTCTTCCTTCTTTTTTTTTTTATATAATCTTCACTTCCCTTTGTATTTACATGCATAACATAAATACCAACATACATTCATACATACAAACGTATCATAAAGTTAATGAATATTATCTGGACTGTAAAGGAATCAAAAATAAGGAAAAGAATATATGTAAGAAAACGTAAACGGAAAGCAAAATTATTTAAGTAGAAATGTTAGTTGGAGTGATAAATAGCGATTATTGAAGATAGATATACAGTTTGAATGAAGTAACTTCAATTTCCGGCAAGTCTCGTTTTGCTGCTGACCAACAAATACATCGTATGTTCTTAATATCCGTTTGTGTTTTTCATCACATTATACTATACCCAACGAAATACACTCATAATCTTAACTACTAACTATTATAAATATTTGGGTATTCTTTGATTGCTAAACATCTATAAAGGGATGAAATGAAGTCAGTCAAAAAAAAAAAATAATAATAGTATTTTCGTATCATCTGCCAAAAGAAAAACAGCAAAAATGAACAAAAAGAAGAAGAAATCTATTATCTTGAATCGAGTTGCGTTCCAAAAATTCACCATTTTTTTTTTTTTTAACAGTTCATATCAATCAAAACCAGTCTGCCTTTAATATCCGCAATTTCCACTACATTATAGCTGTTGGAATATACTTGATTATAACTCAGAAATATTATAAATATTTGGGTATTTTTTGTTTAATAAATATTTAAGAAGAAAATAGATAAAATATAATAGATATGCCTTATGTATGAAAGCTATTAAGCTTCAATCAGACGACTTCCAAAAAGAAGAAAAAAAATGAAAAAAGAAAAAAAATAGAAGTAAAGAAATATTAATCAAATTTTCAACAATTCTTATTTTGTAAGGAAATATTTCGTGGAAACATATAAGGAACGTGAATGAAAACAAGGCATACGTCTAATTGAACTCACACTTTCCGTTATAGTGCTGCAACTTCTATGAAGTTGATGAAGAATAAAAGTTTCAGTCTAAATATTTTAGAATGATGTACTTATAATTATCGTCAATATCTAAATAAACTAATGTTACAAGCTAGCAAAATCGTTGCCGCGCCAAGCAAAATGCTTAGTGGCATTTCGTCCGTCTTTACGTTCGAGTTCAAATTCCGTCAAGCTTGATTTTGCCTTTCATCCTCTCGGGGTCGATAAAACAAGTACCAGTTGATCACTGGGGTCGATTACATCGACTCCACCACCAGAGAAACAAGGTTGCTGACCTTGCGCCAAAATTTGAAACTGATATCTAAATAAACTGAGACATCTGATATTAATATTTTATCTATTTTATCTATTTTCTTCTTAAATATTTATTAAACAAAAAGTTTGTTATCCTGAAATACGATATTGTTGTAAAACATTTACACACTCGCACTCATAACATCTATCCAGCAATCCACATGCACACACGCGCACACACACATATATGTTATACATAAATGGCAATTTCTGTCTACCGATCTGTCTGTTACCATCTTACTGCCTACACCAGTGAACCAATCTTGTCGAAACTTTACATACATGTTGAACTAAAAAGCAGTTCAATTATAAGTTAATTGGATTTGAATAAAAAATCTAAAATGGGCCCCCAAGGTTGGTTGGGGTATTACTTGATAAAATGAGAAGAGTGCAAAAGTGTTAGCGTGAGGGAAATGTGGTAGTATAGTGAGTGTGGCTAATATCAGAGAAGGGGAGAACAGCGTTGTGTAAGCAACAATATGGAGTGGCAGTGGAATGATAACGTTAATACAGCTTTCATAAGTAACATTTAAAACGCCGAGGAAGGGAAAGAAGGGTGGGTGTGAGGAATACGTAGTTTTAAGTAGTGGAGGATAGGTGGCTTTTCTGTTGTCCATCGCAAAGTAGCACTCACAGACACGTACATACACACATAATACATATATATGCATACAAACGTACATACATGCTTACATACATATGTCTACTATGCACCATTTTAAACTCGTGATTACCGGTGTGTAAATGTGTGTGTGTGTGTGTGTGTGTGACGTCCTGTAACTGTCTGTCTCTATACTTTTGTAGGGTCTTCACTATTGCTGTCACATATTGTGAGATTTCAAAATTACATCAAAATTTTCAAATTTGGTATATTGAAATAATTTTCTACGTTAAATCCGATTTTTGCTATTTATTTGTTCCAGAAAAATTACAGAAAAATGTTACTCAGGTTTCAAGTTTAATCAATTTTACCTATCAGAAAACAGGATTTGGAAGCTGGCATTTTCTACATGATAGCTATCTATCATAAAATGAAAGCAAAATCATTACAAGGAGGAATTTCTATGAAACAAAAGAAAGCAAAGCATTACGACGACCAAAGTTGTAAGAACTTCTGAAGTTTTAATAAGGTTTAATGAATAAAGTCATGTGAAACGGTCGAACAGACAAGTAAATAATTTTAAAAGGAAATAAATCCTCAAGAAGCCTATCTGTCGGGGAAGGCATGGTCTGACATGGAATAAACAAAAATTTATATAAGACATTCTATTGTAAAAATTTCCCAGCAACGACGGGCTGTTCAGCTAGTATATAT
>NC_068982.1:131911342-131915303 GCF_001194135.2 Octopus bimaculoides
ATATATATATATATATATATATATATAATATTATGTATTTACATATGTATGTGCATAACACCCTTGGCTACGAAAGAAATAACCAATAGACTTGCATATAGAATTTATTAGTGTGTCGTGTTACGTTTGCTCATTCTGAATGAAGTCCGCAGGAAGTAGATGTCTGAGCTACCATGAATTGAATCATTTTCTCGTTCCTAGTGAAAATATATTTTACTACGTTTTTCTTGCAGAAGGAGAAAAAATAAAGTGTTTTCATATCTATTTAATGTTCATATGCGAAAGCATAAAAACTGTAGTTTTATGTTAAGGTTTTCTCACGCTTGTTATTAGACGTTGTGGTGTGCATAGATACTTATTAATATTTTACTCATGCTGTTGATAAACTCACATCAGATTGGCGAATTAAACAAGTCAAAACGAGAGTGGCCATTACTGCTAATTCATTGCTTGTATTCCATGCAATTAACGATTGATTATAAGTTCTTTCGAGTGGAAGGAAACTGAAAGTGTAATGTTTTGATGAGTGGTAACGAAACTTGAAACATTCCAAGGCAATGAGCTTTATTTAGCGTTTTATGAACAGAACAAGATGTATTCATATCTGTTCAAAGTTCTGCAGTGAAAGGCTTAAAACTGAAGTTTAATACTTCAAATATATATAAAAGAAAGATATTTAAATGTTCTAATACACGACACGTTGCTCACTTACACACATACGCACACATATGTAGGTGCTTATATATTTGCATGTATGTATGTGCTTGTGTTTGTGCATGTATGTAACTCCCCCTTCTCTCTATCTCTATCTTTATCTCTTTATATGTGTGTATATATATATACATGCACATACACACACACACACACTTACATATATACATACGTAAATACATACATACATATAGACAGACAGACATACATACGTAAGTACGTACATACATGCATGCCCAGAAGTTTGTCATTTAAGTATATATGAGCATGTCTAGATATCCAGGTATGTGATATGCCATGCATAAAACAAAGCATACAAATCTGCACATATACATACATATAAAAATACCCTGCTGTTGATGTTGAAATTCCAATGAAGGAGCCTTGGATCTAGGTTAGAAACCGGCTCTTTCTCTGTTGACAACAAATCTTGAAATAAAACTGAATAATGACTTACATACACACATACATGTAACAGTCTGCCAATGATTGTCCGTTAGAAACCAGTAACCAAGAACGTTACTTTTTATCTATACGGATTAAAATACAAACCAACAAATAAATGCATTAAAATTTCAATCTAAGAACAATATGCCGAAAATAAATGTCAAGATGCTCACAGCTAGGATCGTCAGTTTATATATGAAAGTCAAAAGAAAAAAACACGCAAATAAATGCAAGATCGTTTGAAGGCCAAGCCATACAACATAAACCAGGCAATAAGAATATCAAAAAAAAAAATTGGAAAATTCCAGCAGAAATTTCACATTTGAATTGAAAACATAAAACCTAAAAGAAAAATCTCTTTTATGTTGAACTTACTTTGTGTAGAAACGTAATGTGTCAATGTGTACCGTTCGTTTAATTTGTGTGACATTTCTGCCATTTCTGCCAACAAGTTTGAAGGTCATCAAATGAGTAACTGATTTTAGGAATTAATCCAACATTTCGAACCTATATCTCGGAGAGTTTCGCCTCATTCTGTTACAATGCTGAAATTGCGTATGTAGAAATGTGCAATTTGGTTGACTGGACATGCTTCTATCATTTACTCAGCCCGGTCTTCACATAAATAACGTGTTTTATATTCTTTTTTATTTTGCAAAATTGAGATAAACAAAGTCCTTTTTTAACCTAAAATACATTCTTCTTCATTTTCTACAATGCTCTTCCATCTATCTGGAAGACCTGGTCTTTTATTTGTCTGTGACGAAAGACACTTCTCTTGTACCGTTCTGACCTCGTCTACAGAATTTTTATACCCACCATCTTCGGTGCTTGACATTTTTATAGAGAACCCATTTCTTGTCATCAGTCACTATTCGGTCTAAGAAGGTTCATTCGTGAGACGTGACAGCAAAGAAGAGCACACATTCATTCTCTGCAGGCGATTAGACTCGGAAAGTTGACCCAATTTGCTAACTTTTCCGATAGTACGCAAGTATCGATGAATGGTTGAATGACCAAATCCAAGCTTCTCTGCTAGTTCCTCAACAGTTACGATGGGATTGATTTTGTTCCAGCAGGGTTTGCAGGACGTCGTCGTCGAGCGCTGCAGATCTTGCGGGACGAGGCTCGTCTTCTAGGCTGTAGTTTCTGTCTCGGAATTTCTGACACTGGCTTATACGTATTGTCCGATTCCCATATACTGCATTAATATTCCTCACACTTTCCGTTGCTTTGTTGTCTTTATTTAACTCATGACGCAAAATATGCCGAATGTGCTTCTTTGTCACTTCCATTACAGCTTTGAAAAAATAACTGTTAAAATCGAACTGCACTCTTCAATACTGCCACAGTCCGAGTAATATCCAAAATGAACCAGGACCACTTGATTCGAGCATGTAGATGATTTAGATCTTATACAGAAGCAGTTGTTGAAGCTGAAGGTGGCTTTATCGAATAACATTATAGAAAAGAAGGTTTATTTTTTTCCTCATAGCATTTTTTGATAAATAAAATTATTATCTGTTTTTTATATAAACATAAATCTGTCCTCAAATATCTTACGCACCCTGTATGTGTGTGTGACTGTATGTATTTATTATTTGTGTCACTGTTTTTTCCCTCCACTATCGCTTGACAACCGATGTTGGTGTGTTTACGACACCGTCACTTAGCGGTTCGGGAAAACATAGACCGATAGAATAAGTACTAGGCTTACAAAAAATAAGTCCTGGGGTCGATTTGTTCGACTAAAGGCGGTGAACAAGTAAAATAATAAAAGAATAAAAGAAATTATATATCATCATCATCATCATCATCATCATCATCATCATCATCATCGTCATCATCATCATCATCATCATCATTATATTTATTGCTGTTGTTTATGTGATCACCGTTTGTGTTGCTATGATTACCTTGTATATTCATTAATGTTTTTCATTAATATGGATGCACATTTCTATCATTCTCTCTAATGCAAATAATTCAGCTTTGCTTTCAAAAGCTCTTGAATTCGTATTAACTTTGTGATCTGTAATATATTTTCAATGGATTTCAAGTGACGAATATCAGAAGAAATCCATGTCTTTGACGAAGCGCTTTTGCTAATTTAGTAGAATGATCGGAATCAGCACGGTACTGCTTGTATGTGTTATATAAGATAAAATGATATTTACAAACAAGACACATTCCAAATTCTAGACTTCTTGTAATGATGCAATGCAGGATGTTCAAGAACATTCAACGGTGTTACGGCTAGATCACCTAATACCTCGCAGCAAAATTCTTCAATAATATATATATATATATATGAAATAACTCCAATGTAATCGGCAGAACTGTACACATGTCTAATTTTATGTGGACAATTCGTGTATTGTTCTGCAAATTATATTGTATCGAACGGTCGTACTCATGAGCCTCGGGTGGGTTATGTAAGTAAAAATTACATTAAGCCATTAAAGCGCGAAATCTGGTCTACAATTAATTCTTTTAGTTTTGTATATTTTCAACTGTCTTGCCCGTTCATGTTCTGGTGTACGCTGAATTTCCTTGGAGAACATTCTTTTCTTTTGACCGCTTTTGTTTGACCGTTGATGGTCGATTTCAAGCGTAAAGGATGTCCACTTAGTGGTCATTCCTGCTCATATGTATGTAATATAATTTTTCTGAATTCTCAGAATTTTCTTGATGGTAGGCCACTGGTTTTAAATTTGTGTTAATTAAATTAATATCCAATTTATCACCCTTATTATATATATATATATATATGTGTGTGTGTGTGTGTGTGTGTGTGTGTGTG
>NC_068982.1:131915407-131917155 GCF_001194135.2 Octopus bimaculoides
TATATATATACACACACACACACATACATATGCGTGCGTGTGTGTGTGTGTGTGTGTGTGTGTGTGTGTGTGTTCAAACACACATACATAAAATATTGCAACGAGCCATATGCTTGGTTCTAATTTACAAGCTGTGAACCGGAAAGACGAGGAGTAAAAATATAGTAAAAACAGCTTCTTCTCAAGATCTTAAATTATTCTGGTCTAACTTTGAAATGAAAGTTTACCCAAAAATGAAAATATCACGCTGACAGAGAACTAGCCCATAACTTACTTAAACCTTATCTTTGGTCTATACACAGGCTGTCTGAATCGGCTTTTGCAAGGCCATTACAAGTCTAACAAGTGATGAAAGGCGGCGAGGTGGCAGAAACGTTAGCACGCCGGACAAAATGCTTAGTGGTATTTCATCTGTCTTTACGTTCTGAGTTCAAATTCCGTCGAGGTCGACTTTGCCTTTCATCCTTTCGGAGTCAATAAATTAAGTACCAGTTGCGTACTGGGGTAGATCTAACCGACCGGTTCCTCCCTCCAAATTTCGGGCCTTGTGCCTAGTGTAGAAGAGAATATGGCAACTGATGGGCGTGCAGATTAAAAGAATAAAGTGTAGGGACATGTCGAACAATTTTATTAAATGAATCTGCTGTCCTAAGTAAGCAACCAACGTAGAATCTTGTGTAAGTATGGCTTGATTAGAAAAGGATATTCGATTCTATTGCTAGCTCAATGCTTCTGAAGTTACTACGGCTGACAAAAGTACTAGCTGCATTAATTACTGTCATTGACAGAGTCACGAAGACTCACATTTAAAGCAGCTTCCCATGTAAATATTTCAAAGAAAATATTCTAGTACAACTCTATCTGTACTTCTGTATATATTTTGGAGCGAAATCTAGAGTCATTTCTTTTATGAAGATCCGCTGTTTATGTCTTACGGTCTACAAAAGTAAAAGACACCTAGGTAACCCATAATTTCTTCGTGGGTGATCTAAAGATCTATGTTCAAAATACATGTTGAGTAACAGTCGGATTTAATCACATTTTCTGATGATACAGGAATAGAATTTGGTCAGAAGAAATGTTCATAAAGAAATCAGTAAACTACTGGTTGTCATTTTATCACCCCAAGAGAGAAGATGAAAGATAAATTCAAACTAAATAGAATTCGGAAATAGAACATGAAGAGAAATAATAAGCAACTGTGTTATACTTTATCTGACAACTCCATTATTCCAAATATTTCTATCGATAATTTGCAAAAATATTAATAAAGAAAATTAAAGAAATCGTTCGGAAATAATATATTAGCTGACGTTAGAAAAGGATATTTGACACAAAATTCGTCGTCATATAATGCAAAGCAAAACTATATTGGCTGCCCAGGGAATTCATTACGCCTATCATAATGTAAATACTGATTACGAGAGATATCGAAGGAAAATGTCACCGAAGATGTCACTCCATAGAATTTCATTGTTTCGTTGACAAACATTTACATTCTCTCAGATTTATGTATGAGAATGGTTGTATGTGTGTGTGTGTGTGTGTGTGTACATACACGCATGCATCATGCATGCATACATACATACATATATATGTATGCATGTATGTATATCATATGTATGTAGAAAATTGGACAGATAAGTAGATAGATAGATATAATGGGAGCGCGCGCACGCAAATATATATATATATATATATATATATATACATACATGCATATATATATATATATATATATATATACA
>NC_068982.1:131917218-131924941 GCF_001194135.2 Octopus bimaculoides
TATATATATGCATACAAGGAGATGCTGAAAAGTTCCTAGCTTTGTGTAAAAGAAAATACAAGAGGATCCGTTAATTTTGGTTTTATCCAACATATTCTTCTCCCAAATTCACTTACTTTTGCAGCGGTTCTTCATTTTTCTATGCCCTGTAAAACAATTCGGAAGGCTGGACCTCCAACTAGGATCCTCTAACCAGGCCGTTCAAGATACCCTTAAAGCAAGGAACTTTTCAGCACTAAAATGAGCCCTACACTGAACTAAATATCGTGAATAGTATCAGATTAAAGTTGTGGATATATTTTTATACATTGGGATCTTTGATACTATGCAGTGCCATTCAATTCAGTATTTGGCATAGCTTTCAATTTATAAGTTGGGAGCTAGACCTTCCAGAATCGGGAGTAGATCTAAAGATCGGGAGTAGATCTAAAGAGACTAAAGTTTCTTTAGTCTCTCTCAATTGTTCATCATTTTAACTGGGTCAATCTTCTTTGTGTAGTGGTGCTGGATTGCCTCAAGTTCCGATACCTGTTTGACTCTCTTCGTTGTTCACAATTCAATAACCCAGACGACTGAGAACGGACGTTTTTCATAAAAGCAGCATGGAGAAAGGCTTTTATATTGTCCCTACTGAATAATATAGGACTTTTGTTGTCTTTGTGAAGACATTTATTCAATAAGGAAAAGTATTGTTTTGCTACGCCAGTTACACGTTCTTGTTCAACGATGGATTGAACCAAATTATGCCCTCTCGTTGGGGCTGTTTTGTTTTTACCTGTAAAGCGGAAATTTTTTCTATTGTATTTTTAATGAGGCTACGCATGAGTGCCTAGTTGTATTTGTTCTTGAGTATGTCAAAATTTACTTCATCAGAGAAAAAAAAAGACTTCCTGTACGTCTACCCATTGCCATGGGTGTTTATTTAATAGCGTTTGATGGATGGTTGCAATCTTAACGCATGTAGACACATTGATTTTAAGGTTATTTATGATTCGTAAGAATCTATGTTTAGAGTTATCGTTGTTTCCAGATAGTTGAAGGTCACTAAACTATTCTACTGTTTTTTATGGTTAAAAAATTTTTAAGGTGGCAACGATTTTTCCCAAGTGACTAAGTTGTGCATTAACTCCAGCTTTCAGAAAATATTAGGCCATCTCCCTATACAGTTCCATATTAGAATAGTCCATATAGTCCATATTTATTCTAGTTCTCTAAGGAGAATAGGCCTAAGGCTTCACAGACAACTGTGCTATCATAATTCACTTTGAAAAATTGAACATGTCTTTAAATGTTTTGACCCAGAATTTCTTGATGTCAAGTAAGATACTATTGTGTCGAGCTCATCTGATATTACAAATTTCTGGATAGATGCGAACTGTAAGGTTTTATGGGATAGATCTTTGATGATAGAGGGATAAAAATCTTTGATGTTAAATAGGATATATTTTCACCCTCAATCGGTTTCAGATTCTGTGAGAAAATCTATTTTTATGTGGACTGAGTCCAGTATCTTTTATTGGTCAGGTCTAGTTCACTTTTCGCAGGGTTATTTAGCCTGTTTTACGCTATTAAAGTTATAATTGTGGTAGTTGAGTGTTATGTATACACTTTTCGTTCCGCTGTCTTTGGCCCTATTGTGCATACAGCGTTGGTTGCTATTTGTTTTACCGTTGTATATGCCATTGTGATAGTTTTTATAGATTTGCATTACGTTGTCAAGTAGTAAGTTATTATAGTGTTTTTATCCCCCCCCCCCGCATAAATAGTTTCTTTTGTCCCCAAATACGATGTTCTTGGAGAAGTTTATTGTGTTTATATCCTTTTCCGAGCTCTTGATGGAATTTGCCAATTGTAGTTCCAGATTTTAACGATGTTATTATGTTTAATGTATCATGTACAAATACGTTTAAGCGTATATGGACAATGGACATTTCCTAGTTTTAAAAACTATTGTTTACGTTAGTTTCTGTTCTTAGAAACGCTTTAGTAGTCGTGAAAGCAGGATTTTCACCTCCACGAGGGAGAGAGAGAGAGAGAGAGAGAGAGAGAGAGAGAGAGAGAGAGAGAGAGAGAGAGAGAGAGAGAGAGAGAGAGAGAGAGAGAGAGAGAGAGAATGAAGTTGATGCTAACTGGAGCAGAGAATGAATTTCAAGATAATTCTATCTGCCTTTACAACGAAGGGAGACTTTCAGCATATGGTCGTCCGATCTGATAGAAATAGTAGCGAAATATGCCTCCAACCACACGCTGACAGCTTCATATATACAAGGACGTAGTGAATCATCTACACTATATATCAACAAAAGAAGAAAAGTAAACGGCTGTAACAACTTAGGTCTACTCGATTAAGGAGTTAAACAATAACAGTATCAATAAGCCAAATACATTTCGTATTTACTTGAATATAAATTGAAATTACTGATACAATCACATTTATATAATATAGAACATATAATTTAAATAAACTTATAATACCATCAACAACAGCACCAAGTCACTAGCCTCTAATTTAAAAATACAAAGTAGAGTGGAACACCTAGTCATACTTCAAAGGACCACAAGAATAACATTTTTTCAAACCCAAAATGTCCACTAATAATCCGTGTGAAAACTGAACTGAGCATAATTAGCAAACACATTCTCGGCTCAATAAATTTCAAGATTAGAAGTGCTACGAAATAACCGCAGTGGAACAACAGCAGCGCAGCAATTAAGTGGTTCAATGGCATAGAAAATAAAGCGGTCTTTATGCTGATTTATCCACTTCAATAAAATGGAATTTTCCCATTAATTTTAAATTCTATTCTCCAGAAAGCCTTAGAATTTAGTAGGACAATTACGATTATTAATGACACAAATACCAGCATAATAACGAATATGGCGTTAAAAGTATTATCACTAATTTCACTACTGTTTCTTTTGGCGTTTGAATAACACATACACACTCCCCTTCTCAATCTTGCTCTCTCTCTCTTTCTCTCTCTCTTTCTCTCTCTCTCTCTCTCTCTCTCTCTCTCTCTCTCTCTCTCTCTCACTCTCAATGCATACATACGTACACACATATGCACACACACATACATACATATATATACATACACATACACATACACATATGATAAGGAGAAAGAAGCATGAAATTAGTACAGTTTTAATCTTCATTACAATTGTTTCTGTACTCTTCCGTTTCTAATTACATTGCATGTGTATGATCTCGTGTAAAAGATTACGTAATCTGTGGTTGAATAGGCTTGAGTGGCACTTCATCAGACAAGCATTGAGCCGTGCCTTTTTGCATGGTGCCTGGTACGAAATTCACTCTTCTCTTCTGCCTTACTATATATGTTACTTTTCGAAAGACTTACACATTAGTTCTACCACTGAAATACCCGGATTTCCTACACCAGTAAACTTGTAATTCCTCTAAATTTCAGTATTAGATTGTGTCTAGCCAGAAGTTCGCTTCGGTAGGTGCATTTAGAATAAACCGCTTTTTAAACCCAATCAAACCTACACTGTGTGTGTGTGTGTTTGTATGTATCTGTCTGTGTATGTATATGTGTGTCTGTGCGCGCGCGTGTATGTGTGTGTATGTGTACGCATGTATATAAAACACATGTGCCAACTAGAAACAACCAAACTTCACGATTTTTACTCTTTATAAATTTGATGATAATACAATTAAGAGACAATGTTTCAATAAAAATATCTCCTTCATAATAAAATACCAACTATATTTAAATTCCTCCGGCTGAGAAAGGGGACAATCAACACTAACACTGCTGTGGCCCTTACTAAATCACTACAATGGCTGCTACTAATTAGATAGTTTACTGCTATAAGACACTGGAAACCCTAGCTGTTGCTGTTGCTGTCCCTACACCTGCTACTACTACTAACATCCCTACCTGCTATTACTTTCACTGGTTGGCCACCACTGCCGTCCACTCTCAACTAGCAACAATTAGAATGAAACGAAATACAGCACTATGTGGTCGTAATAAGCAAAACTTGTAAACTTTCTGTCCTGTTATTATGAAAGATTAATTTGTTTTATTTCAACTTTTTTTAAATTTCAGCATGATTAAATCATCTGAAAGTGATAGAAGCTGGTAGCTGCTTATTTGAAAATATATTACTGTCTTTCTTTTTACCATGTTAAGTTCCTCAAAGCATTTTATTATTTTTCAGTGAATATATGTGTGTGTGTGTGTGTGTACAGACATACATGTGTATGTGTGTGTGTTTGTGTGTGTACGTAAATTATATAATTAGATTCGATATTTTTACAGTTCTGTCAATCCATTGTCTAAACTGGTATTATTTTTTATAGCCCCCAACGGAATGAAATGCAAGATTCATCTCAGCGTTATTTGAACTCAGTGTACAGATAGTTTGAATAAACACTGTTCGGTACTCTACCCGATGCTCTGATGACTTTGTTACATTAATTGACAAACAATTAATTAGCACACGGCTGATGAAGAAACTCTAATCTGTTGTAGAATGACTGATTAATGACATAACTAAGCATTTATCAAGCGTAAGTTTTACAATGGTTAGATATTAGGAATTAGTAATTCGGTAATCGCTTCTATAGAGTGTCTAAATGCCTCTGGTGAGATAAAGAGATTATCGTTGAATTAAAATTTCATACGGTATAATTAGGAACTCATAAACCAAATATGTCCTTCGTTTTATTGAGAGGGTAACAGTGTGATTTGAGAGTATTTAGTTTCATTTTGGCCGAGCTACCGTGTAGAGGCCCTAGTCTCAAGGATTACTTAGAACTATCCGAAAAAACACCTACAAGAAAATGGAATGGACTGTGTCAGTTCCCTGACAGTGAGGCATTCACTACCATGAAGTTCTGAAATAGTCAAACCTAGTGTTTCTCACGGTAAAGGTGGTTGTAAAGGTTGAAGTGGGGCGGATAAATTCCATTATTCAAAATTTTAGAAATTTGTCCTCCAACATGACAAAGAAAAAAAGATTGATATAACTGCAAAATCTGTTTAGGCGGGAGTAGCAAAACATTTCACTAAAGTTTTTCAGGTTGGGTTCCTCATATTTGTGTACTTGAGAACTAATGGTCTCGGTTATGGCTATATGAAAAATATCGAACATTCAAACGATGATAGGTTGTTCTGAAGTGGAGTAGAAGACGGGAATAATGTTGGTTTACCAACGTGTGTACAGCAGAAAAAAAGTGGTGAGTTACTTAGCCGCATTATTTCCTGAATTTTACGTTCTGAGTTCAAATCCCGCCGAGGTCAACTCTGCCTTTCATCCATTTGGGATCGATAAAATAATGTACAAATCAAGTAATGAGTTTTATGCCGCCTCTCAAAATTTCTGGCTTGTAACGGACCAGCGTCCCGTTTAGAGGGATTGTTGTAGTTTTGGTCTCTTCCATTACCCATGGGCCCAGTGAGTCCTTAGGTTCGAGGAAAACAGATACGACTGAACAGACACACATTGTTACATGCAGCCTTATACCAATACACAAGATGTGTCAAATATAAATAAAAGAAGCAAGAAAATGCGCATTCAGGAATCATAATATTTTTAATTAACTGAACTGGAAAATTTCACAAGTAATGGAAATTTAATAATATTGCAGCTGGAGTTTGGATTGAAAGAAAAAAATGACATATTAAATTTAATTGAAACGTAAAAATATATCCACCTTTTTAGATTCAACGTCACTTTAGGAAGAAAATTCGATATGGAACTTCTTGTATCTACTCCCTGTGGTGAATTTATTAAATTCACATATTCAGGAGTGGCGTACTTTTTTCAATCACATACATGCCTACGTTTTTATTCACATATTACGTGTGTGTAGGCATTGTCTACACATGTGGCTGATAACAAGAATAAGTGTGTGTGTGTGTGTGTGTGTGTGTGTGTGATACGTTTGTTGATACTTCTAATGATCTGCTGATAACTGACTTCTGAAGGCTAGACCATGAAAAAGGTGTTGACGTTTAATTGAAAGAATGATGAATCTAGCTTCAAAATATTTAAAGCCATACACCCTAAAAAGCTAATTTTTCATTTCGTTCTTCCTTACTTGCGAACAAATATCAAGGGACTGTTATGGAAATTTAGAGTATTGTTGCTTGGATGTCTGACGATATTTTTTTAATGAAAATCTTCCCTTTGATGCTGCTCTTCGAATTTATTAAATTTGTATTGGAGAGATGGTACTTTTAATGTTTTTCTTTTAGCAAATTAAACTACACTTATGGGAAGAAAAATAACATTCCGCATTTTCATTTTTCCTCCTCCCCTCCTCCTCTTCCTGCCACTTTTCTCCCTTCACCTTTTCCCTTCCTTCTTCCGTTTTTCTCTTTCTGTCATTTTTCTCCTCCTCTTATGCTTCGTCTCCGTTCCCTCCTTTTTCATCCCTCTTTTACTTCCTACTCCGCTACTCCTTCCTCCTCCCCTCATCCCATTCAAACTCGGGCAGACGATAAAACATCAAAAATACATTGGCATTTAAAATACTTGTAAATGGTTATGGCGTTCACCATTATCCATTAGTGGGTGTCAATTAGAGGATTAGTTGTACATATGTCAATGTCTGTTACTAATCCTTCAGTTATCGTTAAGAGGATGAAAGAAAAAAATCTTTTTTTCTTTGTCACTCGAGTAAGACTGTATTTTAACACAGATCTATCATTTCAAATCAAATGGTTACGCATTTTCTACATAGACAATGTGAAAGAATTCAAAGCATGTCGCTTGCCTAATGACACAATGAACAATCTGTGAGCGTAATTTCAGTTCAAGACCTACATGTTAATATTTATTTCCCGCGGCTGTGTCCGCTATTGATGTGAAATGTCTGTGCTTTAGTTTAATCATGTTATTGTAATCTTTACATTTTTGCCTTTTCAGTTCATGGATCACAGCCCAAAACTTCATTTGTCAAAACACTCTATTGTACCAGACTGATATTTAGAGGTCCTCAACTGTTCAACTACTTACCTAAAGAAATCAGACATATCGAAAGAACATCTATTGAAGCATTCATAAAAACATTGGATAAACCCCTGAGGATTGTACTTGACCAGCTAAGCATTCAAGGATACATTCAAGAAAGATCAACTGCTACAATCTCAATCATAGACCAACTTCCTGCCATGAAGCGACAACAAAACTGATAGAAAATATGTTAAGGGGTGCTTAACTGAAACCGTTAAAAGAATAAAAGAAAACGAAATTCAGCTTTGGTCCAGTTCGTCTTAGTTTCTTAGTAATAACGCCCTCTTAATTCAAAACTGCCACAAAAAACAAAAACAAAAGAAAAATCATCGTACGGCTATATTGTACATTTCCTGAGTCTTTATTAGATCTGTGTGCACTGTAGTTTCTGTGTTTTGTGTACCTCATACTTCTAGATGCCAAAGGGCTAAAGAAAAAATAGTTTTATCAAATATTCTCATCGAAGTAATTGTATCTGCTAATAAAAGCAAATGGCATTACGATTTAACTGATGAAGCCTTTCCTTTAATTGGCTAGCACACATTATAAAGGTTTTATACGTCACGTTTTAGTCTCTTGTTATCTCAAGCATTAACTAACGGTAAACCGAAGACTCATATCTACCTGTCTGTTCTTTATTTCTTTCTTTCTTTCTTTCTTTCTTTCTTTCTTTCTTTCTTTCTTTCTTTCTCTCTCTCTTTCTCTCTCTCTCTCTCTCTCTCTCTCTCTATAT
>NC_068982.1:131926386-131927040 GCF_001194135.2 Octopus bimaculoides
CACACACACACACACACACACACACACACACACACACACACACACACACACACTGACATAAATGAAAACAGTGGCACAAAGGACGACAGACAAAGAAATTTACAGGAAAGTAGAAAACAGTATGCACAGAGAAGACGTAGACAAGCTCAATTCTTCACTATTTCAACATATTTAAAAATAAAATCGAGACAAGTAAAATAAAAGAATGACGAAGTCTGCAGACCGAGCGATAAATAAAGACAAGTTGTGAGGAGGACAGAAAAAATAATAAAAAGAACAAAAAACATACAGCAAATACAGTAACACCAAAACAAAAATGACACAGATATTACATTCATAGATGGTCTTTCAAATTAGCGACAGCGAGGGGTCGAGCTGTGCCAAATAACCCTAACAGAAAAGTGAGTGGGGTCTCTTGGCCTTGAGAAAAATATTTTGAAGGTTTGGCAATCCAGGAGCTGCTGAAAAATATGCATATATACAACTGTGTGTGTATGTATAAATATGTGCGTATATAAGTGTATGATGAATGTATGAGTGTTTGCTTATGTATGTGTTTGCATGTGCGTTTGTGTGTGTGCATGAATATGTGTGTGTGAGTGTGTGTGTGTGTGTGTGTGTGTGTGTGTGTGTGTGTGTGTGTGTGTGGCTGGC
>NC_068982.1:131927050-131927552 GCF_001194135.2 Octopus bimaculoides
GTGTGTGTGTGTGTGTGTGTGTGTGTGTGTGTGTGTGTGTGTGTGTGTGTGTGTGTGTGTGTGGCTGGCAACGTAGTGCCTTAGAATGCAGTTAAATTACGTGTTTGTTCTTTAGGTTTAAGTCAACCGTGATCAAACAAATCCATAGCAGAATGTTAGTCGATCGAGCGACAAAAAGCTACGATTTGCAAACGTGCTGATGTTTCTTCGTTCGACCGGCGTTCAAACCATGACTGTTATATGGACTGTTAGATATGTAACTCGTCTGACGTTCCGTGTGTCATGTGGTTCGTCTGAGTTCATTGTTTCATTGTTGTTGTCTTGTGGGACTGTCGTAGTAAAATGTCATTGATATATATATGGCGGACATGACTTTTGTTTATTCATAACGAACATTGGGTGAGTGCGTTCTTTGTATGTAATTGAACAATAAATGTAATAATTAAATTGTATAACTCGTTATGTTATCTCTGCGAGTCAGTCCGAGGGAAACATAACAATG
>NC_068982.1:131931856-131940725 GCF_001194135.2 Octopus bimaculoides
CTCGTCTGACGTTCCGTGTGTCATGTGGTTCGTCTGAGTTCATTGTTTCATTGTTGTTGTCTTGTGGGACTGTCGTAGTAAAATGTCATTGATATATATATGGCGGACATGACTTTTGTTTATTCATAACGAACATTGGGTGAGTGCGTTCTTTGTATGTAATTGAACAATAAATGTAATAATTAAATTGTATAACTCGTTATGTTATCTCTGCGAGTCAGTCCGAGGGAAACATAACAATGACCGTCTCATGCTATTATTTATTCATTCATTGTCAGCACAGTGCTTCCAGAACAGCAAGATCTCCAGGTGCTTTTTCTGTTTGATGACAACAGCATATAATTTGGAAGTTATTTCATTGCTTTTTCTAACAGTTTAAGTAACAATATAAATACAATGGTACTGCGGTTTACGAACGCCTCTTATCAGGTACAAATTGGCTTACGAAATATTTTTTCAACATAAAACCGAATAACAAACGGTACCTCGAGTAACGAACACGCTAGCCAGCAACAACAGTGGGCGACAAGCTGGACTATCAATAGGAGCGCGTCAGTTGCTGTCTAACTTCCGCTAAGTGCACATCCCTGCTCGGTTTACGAACATTTTTGGGTAACGAACGACCTTCAGGAACGCACTAAATTCGTAAACCGAGGTTCCACTGTATACCAGTTTTTGTCTCGGAAGAGGTGATGTTTTTATGATTATGTTGTTCTTGCGACGTGGATTCTTCTAAATGTAAGTGAGAGCTTGAACGCTTAATGGCAGGAGCCTGTGACTTTACAACAACGAACTGTACATTCCACGCCAACGGGTGATATTTCATTTTGAGAACTGGAGTTTGAAGTCTCAAGGAATTTTTGGGTCCATTATCTGTGTATGATTTAATGATGATTTATGTTCTTTGTTTGCTGTAGTTCCTTGGAGAGAGAGAGAGAGAGAGAGAGAGAGAGAGAGAGAGAGAGAGAGAGAGAGAGAGAGAGAGAGAGAGAGAGAGAGAGAGAGAGACTGAGAGCCAAGTGAGTTCTGGTATAGTGAATGATGGATTTAGCGTTAGACCTGATCGTGGGGGACCTATAATGAAAGGCACTTCGGCCATGGTCATCCTGTCTTTTACTATATTGGGAGCTATATTATTCAATGTCCTTCCGTTTTTTTTCAGGATGATGGCGTGTGGTTTGATGGAGATTGGGCTGCTTTTTCTAGATGGTTGAGTGACCGTGTCGAAGCTCCTTCGTCCAATGCTCTTCTTCGATGTCATATGTGTAAACACACACACACACACACACACAAGCACACGCAAACAGAGGTAACAGGACAAATGAAATTCTTTCCTGAAAAGAAATAAAAACCAATGTTGATGATGATCATCATCACCATGGTAACATTATAGGGTGATGATGATGATGATGTGTATAACAATGATGATGCTGTTGTCGCGGATTGAGTGCAGATAATGATGATGATGATGATGATGATGATGATGATGATGATGATGATAGAGGCGGTGATAATGTTTGAAAGTTGCGTTCGGAGGTGGTGTTCTTATTACGGTTGGTGTCTGGCGGGTTGGCCATGCTGGTCGGCGAATCGGGTAGAATAATGTTGAAAACGAATGATGATGATGATAATGATGATAATGATGATGATGATGATGATGATGTTGATGATGACGATGACGACAATGACGACAACGGCTACGATGATGACGACGACAATGATAACAATTATGAATGATGTTGATGACGACAGTGATGATTATCATGATATTGACGACGTTGATGACGACAGTAATGACACTGCTGCTGCTGCTAATGACGATGATGACGATGATGATGATGTGGAGGAGAAAGGAGGAGGAGGAGGAGAGAGAGGGTGCTAGTAGAGAGTTTGGTGACGGTTGTGATGATTGCGGTGGGTGTGGTTGTGATGGCGTTGATGATGATGATGATGATGATGATGATGATGATGATGATGATGATGATGATGATGATGATATGATGATGGCAACGACAATGATGAACATAATGATGATGCTAATGACCACAATGATGACGGTTATGATGGCGATTATGCTGACGTTGATGACCACGACGTCGACGACAATAAAGAGCAGGAGTAGCATTTGCACTAAATAAAATTAAAAAATGAGTGAAATGTGTGCACATGGGCAGTGAAATCGGGAATAAACAGAACCGAAACAAGAGGTAATTTTCATTAACCTTTGGCAATTCCTTTCTTTTTTTTTCTGTTTTTTTTTTTTCTTTTCTCAGTCTCCCACTTTTTTCTTTCTTTCTTTTTTTCTTCTGATCAGAAATTATCAGAGGCATTCTGTTATTTCCGAAAATTTAACACGGAAGCAATTATCCTCTTTTCCATTAGTATTTGCTTCATTTTTATCGTTTATTGTTATTATTATTTTCATTATCGTCATCATAAACATCATCATACAGTAATAATTAATTAATTATCATCACCATCATCATCATCATCATCATCACCACCACCACCACCATAATAATCATCATCATTTATGATTATTGCTCTAAAGTGGCAGAATCATTAACGCAGTGGTCAAAATGCTTAGCAGTATTTTGTCCGTCTTTACGTTGTGAGTTCAAGTTCCACCGAGGTCGTCGTTGGCTTTCATTCTGTTATGTCTCAAGCTACTGCTATCTAGCACCTTCGGATAATCTCTACTCAATCGCTACTCGTCAGCTACTCAACTGCTCTACCACGGCTAGACTGACTACCTCTATTTATATGTCTTGGGCGATCCTACTTCTTCGCTTCGGGGCGTCGACACAACACATTTTTTCGGAGTCGATAAAATAAGTACCAGTTGAGCACAGGAGTTGATGCAATCGACTAAAGTCCCGCCCCCACCACCGAAATTGCTGGCCTTGTGCCTGAAACCATTATTATCATTGTAGCTATTCAAAATAGCGAGCTGACAGAATCGTTAACACGCCGGACAAAAGTGCTTGGCAGCATCTCGTTCGTCGCTACGTTCTGCGTTCTAATTCCGTTGAAGTCGACTTCATCTTTCATGTTTCGAGGTCGTTGAAACAGGAACCAGTTGAGTACTGAACTTGATGTAAGCGTCTCCCAACGCCCCACGAATTTTGCTGGTTTTATACCAAAATTTGAAACCATTATTATTTAAGGTGGGGATCTGGCAGAATCGTTAGAGCATCAGACAAGGTGACTTGCAGCGTTTCTTCTAATTGCTTACGTTCTGAGTTTAAATCTTGACGACATCAACTTTTCTTTTCATCTCCCGTGTTCTATCAAGTAATGTAAGGATTCACGTTCTCGAGGCGATGGTACAAAATTGTTGACCTCATGCTTAAATTAGAAACCAGTTTTCTTCTTCTTCTTCTTCTTCTTCTTCTTCTTCTTCTTCTTCTTCTTCTTCTTCTTCTTCTTCTTCTTCTTCTTCTTCTTCTTCTTCTTCTTCTTCCCCTCCTCCTCCTCCTCCTCCTCCTCCTCCTCCTTCTTTATTATATTCATTGTTGCGGGCTATTCTCTTTTTTTATATATATATATATATATTTTTTTCTGGTATTGCCCTTGTTATTATATTATTGCCATTGCTAATTGTTACTGATTTTTTTTTCTGTTATTATTGTAGCTTCGAAGCTCAAATCACCATTATTTATTTATTCATTTTTGTTTTGTTTATTTATTTACAATATCATTTCATGTCAGTTCAGTCAAACTCTCTACTTGCCTAATTAACAAGATACATCATTGAATGAATCGGTTCTGTGATGTTTTGAAATATGAGATCTTTGCTCTAACGAAAATAAAGAGAAACAAAAAAAGTAAAAAAGAGAAAAAAGACATTCAAAATCACCCGTAGGAAAAATTTAATATTTGCAAATGGGTGATATCTTTGAGAAATGTCATATACAATAGTAATAGTGTTTCACAACCCCGTGTGTACTTTAATGTCCTACAAACATTTCAAGCCATCCATATTGATCATATGTTTCTCCAAAACATCTCAGAGATAAGAATGATATGAAACAATATACAAACATAAGTAGATTAAGTAATATGGAAGGGTAAACGCAAATAAACAGGCATTCCTGGGAATAACTATTTGCTATGTGCATATTTGTATATGATATATCAATGGACGAACAACTGGAATATATGAATGTATCTATGACATGCTTACGCACACAGGCAAGCACATACATATAGATATATGAGCGTGGGCCTACGTGTGTGTGTGTGTGTGTGTGTGTGTGTGTGTGTGTGTGTGTGTGTGTGTGTGTGTGTGCGGTGTGTGCGTGTGTGTGTTTGTTTGTACATACATGCATACATATATATATATATATATATGTAAATATATGTTTGAATAAATGTATATACACAAGTATGTTGGCATATATATGTAAATGCATACGTATATGAATTTATAGATACATACATATACTTGTATGTATGTATGTATGTATGTATGTATGTATGTACGTATGCATGTATGACATTTACGATCCTTGCAGCAAATGCTTGTACAGTCCTTTCTGAACATACGGCAACCTGTATCAAATTAATTATATTCTTCTATTTATATTTTAGTGAAATTAATTCAGGCGCTACATATCACCACATTTGCTGGTGTGTATCTCTTTGTGATCTCAGATCAAGCACATCTATGATCAAACCGTTCCGGTCATGACCATCTTCATATTATTTCCAGATAGTATATCTAAGGTTGCATTATCCGATGTACCTATCTTTTTGAACGGGGAAATGTACTGTTTGAGAGGAATACTACTGATGTTTTATCAGTCAAACAACTATTAAGAGATTATTATCCCATCACTGTAAGCACGATTTCGTTTTCGGATGTAGAGTACTGACAATTAGAATTTTTATCTCCTACAAATTTATATATATATATATATGCACACACGCACACACACACGTAGGCCTGAATATAATTTTAATCTTCGGATTTTTACCCTTATTATAAAATTATTTTTTTAATATATATATATATTGAAACTTCACGAATTAAATTTAGGTAGGCGAATATTAGTAATTTAAAAATCTTAAACTCAACATGATTTATCATCGTCCAATATATTGTACTTTTTAAAGAAGAAGCGAAAATATATTGGGCCGTTTCTGCATTACTCCTGTATATAAACAAACATTACAATTATTACATACCATGAGCACATAGATGTTTAAAATGTTAATCATCAGCTACATTCGAGAAACTCTTCGAGTACATTCCAAATGACAAAAGACCTATTCACGTTCAGTTGCAAACAAAATGTCCAAATTCACAATACTCTTACATTGAATGTTTAAGTACTGACTAACTTAACATTATGAAATTAATTTTTATTTTCATGCATTGTCTCCCTTTATATTTGTGAGTTGCCAACACTTGTTCCTAGGGTTTGGGTTTCTTTCCTTAGCTGATAGGCAATTTTCGGTTAATTTAGAAATCTTTGTATGTTGAGTAATGAGACAACATTTAAATTAAATCGCTCAATCAACCACGGCAACTGAACCTCTTAGGACCCGAGATTCTGCATACAACAAAGAAACGAAAGTATAATGCGGCTTATCATTAAACGGATTAATTTGGCCATTCTTGTTTGGTAACATTGTGACTGGTCCCGTTTACTTGAATGCCGAATATTCAAGAGGACTTTCAAGATGTGTTTTATTTCTTGCATCATAGAACACCTGTACACTAATATAATAACGTAAGAGCCTCCCTTAAAACTTTTTCAAAACAGGCGAATTGGATGAAGAGGTTCAGTAGAATACCCATCATCTTCACAACAATTCATAGTACTAAATTTTTTTAACAGAACTACACCAGAATCAGTCGATGAACTAAGGCAAGCGTTGCGATATCATTGCTTTTAGCTGTCAACAGTGTCTACACCAAAACAATCATCAGTTTGAAAACAGGGATCATAAAAAAAATTAAACTCTCTCTGTAGATTATTTTATTAAGCATTGACTTTTTATAACTATTCACCGTGTATATATATTTGGGATGTCTAGTTTATATGACCGAGAGCAGCCCACCGCTACAAATGGATAGCTGGCCAGTTGCAGAGTTCAAAGGCAAACGTTGAGAGGGGAATATGTTGAATAAAATCACTATTAACCGATCCACCTGTATGTTTTTTTACTCCAAAACCAGCACCTTTTTAGCACCGCTTTGTTTATACATACTCTCTTTTACTCTTTTACTTGTTTCAGTCATTTGACCGTGGCCATGCTGGAGCACTACTTTTAGTCGAAGAAATCTACCCCGGGACTTATTCTTTGTAAGCCTAGTACTTATTCTATCGGGCTCTTAGGCCGAACTGCTAAGTTACGGGGACGTAAACACACCAGCATCGGTTGTCAAGTGATGTTAGGGGACAAAGACAGACACACAAACATACATGTATATACATATACATACATACATATATATATATATATATACAACATGCTCCTTTCAGTTTCCATCTACCAAATCCACTCACAAGGCTTTGGTCGGTCCGAAGCTATAGTAGAAGACACTTGCCCAAGGTGCTACGCAATGCGACTGAACCCAGAACCATGTGGTTGGTAAGCAAGCTACTTACTACACAGCCACTCCTGCGCCTATGTATGTATTTTCTTTCATATTCTGTCATACTCTTTCTCTAAAATCAAACCGCATTAAAGGAGAATAATCCAAAAGAAAAAAAATTGTTTTTGAAAAATATCCACTACATAAAACGACTCCATTTCAGTCATCCCTTTCCGATAGAAGTTCACTGTCACAAACTAAGGATCATCTTCCAGTAACATCTTCGTAGCTACATCGAAAAAACATCTGCAATGAAAACAGAAAGAAATAACAAATCACAATTTCCTCCTGTAGCAATTCTTAATTTAACTGTCCTCTTTCTATCAAATAAAACAAACATAACAAACCTAACTTCTCAATATTAAAAAAAAAAGTAAGACAGTAAATTAATCAAGATGTAGCACACATCTTTACACACTGATGTCCAATAATGATAATAAGAATGATTATGATTTGCCATAAGGAAAAAGATTGAATAACATTACAATAACAAAACATATATAACAAGTGTGAGTGTAGGTTGTTCTGTAATTTAAATAGATGTTCAACATTTTCTATATTTAATCAACGGTTTCCATAGTTTTGCTTTAAAAGTTATTCAGGGAAATATTTCAATTTTAGATCTTACTTTCTGATTATTAAATGAATTCTGGAATTTTAAACTACTGCTGAATATTTGAATATCGTTTATGTTTCGTCTCGAAGATATGAATTGCTCACCAATTACTAAACTAAATATGAAAGAATGAATATATAAACGAACTTGTTGAGAAGAAATAATGAAGCTCAAAGCATTAGTCGCGCGCGCACTCACATACACATACAAACCACATGCTCAGGCAACAAAGAATCAGACACTCCCTCACACACACAATCGTACACACACACGCACATACATACACACACATTACGCACAATTTTGTGTAGGTGTAGGTTCTGACTTTTGTCTGTAACAGATGTATGCAAATACTTGTTAGAATAATGGGATACAACCGGTGTAAACAGAAATGATAAAGACAATAGACCTTATCACATTTCAATCGTCAAATACTGTTAAGACGATCAAAGGAAATAAAAATAAAGACAATACTCGTCTTCTAAGTACAAAATACTCTACAATAAAAAATTAGCAACAGATTTTGTAGCAATTCCACATGCAACTGTCGGTGTTTTCAAACAGTACATGTATAGATTAATATTTATTTACTTATATATTTATTTATTTATTCATTTATTTCGTTATTTATGTTTTGCTCTCGTGTTAAAATGCTTTTAACAAAGCAATATTTTGCTTTATACGACTAGGAACCGACAGTTAAATGGAAAATTTTACATATACACATAAACACACACGCTCACAACCTCCCACATATAGACGCATGTACACATAAGCAAATACGTAATACGTGTGTGTGTGTGTGTATGTGTGTGTGTGTGTGTCTGTATACACACACACACATACATACATATATATGAATTTATGTGTGTGAATATATATATATTCATAATTCACACACACATACACGCACACATATTCATTGTTGTGTTTACGTTAATTTTTTGAAATATATTTATGTTACGCTATGCACTCCTGATTTTTGTACTCATTTGTAAAATATTCTTTGACTAATTTTTATGCGACATCTATTTCTGTCTCTTTCTCTTTCTTTGCCTCTTTTTTGCCTTCTTCCCACTCTCTTTCTCTTTCTATTTCCCTCCTTAGTACTTTAATTCTTCATTCGTTCTGACTTTCTCTCTGTCCTTCTCTAGTCTTCAGTCCTACAGGACATTTTCATTTTCCTTTGCGTTACCCAATGTCAGCTTTTTTTTGTTGTATATATTTTATTTCGTAGTGTTTCTTTTCGTCATTGTGCTGTATATTCGTTAGCTATTCCCAGTGACTTTTTGCCATTGGCGCCACCAAAAGTGAACAATATCAACGTTAAAAGCGCGAAAGTGTAATGATCTTTTAGACGTTGACAGATAAGGAACAAGCCACGAATTTTCTGTATGTTATATTTTTGTAATATTTCTTTTTGTTGTGTAATTATTAAATTGTTGATATATATATATATATATATATATATATATATATATATATAAGGTTAAGGAGGGTATTGGATTTAACCAAACGCAAAGATACAGGTAATACCGAGTAAGTGCTGTATACCGGCTAGTTATGCCCCAGTCGTTGTATAAACAAGATTGGGGATAATAAGTCGTGTATTAGCGTGTGTACGTATAAATAGAGAAAAGGATGAA
>NC_068982.1:131940975-131941270 GCF_001194135.2 Octopus bimaculoides
CAGAAAGAATACGGAGACAAGGAGAAAAACACGGAGAAAAAAAATTGAATAGTGTTCAGTCAACGGTCAATATATATATATAGGTGCAGGAGTGGCTATGTAGAAAGTACCTTGCTTATCAAACACATGGTTCCGGGTTCAGTCCTACTGCGTGGCACCTTGGGCAAGTATCTTCTAGTATAGCTTCGGGCAGAGCAAAACCTTGTGAGTGGATTTTGGCAGACGAAAAATGAAAGAAGCCCGTCGTATATGTGTGTGTGTGTGTGTGTGTGTGTGTGTGTGTGTGTGTGTGTGT
>NC_068982.1:131941280-131941640 GCF_001194135.2 Octopus bimaculoides
ATATGTGTGTGTGTGTGTGTGTGTGTGTGTGTGTGTGTGTGTGTGTGTGTGTGTGTTTGTGTGTCTTTGTCCCCTATCATCGATTGAATCCGATGTTGGTGTATTTACCCCCTGTAACTTAGCGGTTCGACCAAAGAAACCGATATAATAAATACTAGGTTCACAAAAAATAAGTCCTGGGGTCGATTTGTTCGACTAAAGGTGGTGTTACAGCATGGTCGCAGTCAAATGACTGAAGCAAATAAAAATAAAAGAATATATATATATATATATGTCCTGTTTTGACACCACATTTCCTGCTTAACACAAACTTATTTTTCCTACCAATTTATACATGAACTACTATTGAACCACAAAAGC
>NC_068982.1:131941968-131943375 GCF_001194135.2 Octopus bimaculoides
ATATATATGTATGTATGTATGTATGTATATATGTATATAGAAATGGCTTTATGTTATATTACGAAATTATGAATGGCGAAAGACATTTATTATACATATGTGCTCGGCTGGGACATCAAATTTATTCGATTAGAGATCAAAATATAGATTCGGTAGATATTCATAGACGAAACCATTTATGAAGACTGTAGAGATTTACCTATGTGGGACGACGTTGGTAATTTAGTGTACTTCTGATTAGTAGTGGGCGGTAAAAATCTAATAAAGTAAAAAATATTTTTATAAATAGCAACGATAAGGGGAAAAATGAAGAGAAACAAGGGAAATAATATACTAAAAGTAATGCACTATTGCAATCCGAATTTAAACGGGAAAAGAGCATAAAGCATTATGATCAGAGTTAAAATGACCAGTGATAATTTAAAAGGGTAAAAAAATAGTTATATTGTGAGGGGAGTGTCCAAAGTGTGAAGGTGTCGTATGCTAATTTCTACATGAAGGTGTATATGTGTGTGTTTTGATGAGATAGCTGTTCGTGTGTGTATGAGTTTGTGTGTTCGTGTGTATGCAAATGTTGGCATATGCCTCTGTGTGACTCTGTGTGTGTGTGTGTGTGTGTGTGTGTGTGTGCGTGTGTGTGCGTGTGTGTTCGAATGTTTGCGAATGCCTGCATATGCTTGTCTAAATGCGTGTGCGTGTGTCTACATATCTATCTATTTATCTATCTATCTATCTATCTATCTATCTATCTATCTATCTATTTATCTATCTATCTATCAATCTGTCTGTCTATCTATACATACATACATACATGCATACACACACTGTGTGTACAGGTTTAATTAAAGTTTTATAGAACATTTGGTATTTGATGTTTAATACAAAAACAAAAACCCAGATTGTTTTATAACTAAATGAAGCAATGCAAAAATGTAAATAAAATGATACACAATAAATTTGATGTACAAAATCAGGGCTGAATAGATCAAAGGATAAAAGCTTATGAGAAAATACCCGAATATGGTCACTGAAAAAACGTGTGTGCTTGTGTGTGTGCGTGTGTGTGTGGGTGTGTGTGTGTGTGTGTGTGTGTGTGTGTACGAGTGTCTGTGTGGGTGTGTCTCTCTGTCTCTCCTCCCCTCTCTCTCTCTATCTATCTACTTACACACACACAAACATACATACACATATACACACAAGCTAGCAGAATCGTTAGCATGCTGGAAAAAATACTTGGCGATATTTCTAAACTTAAAGGTCACTGTGGTTGATTTCTATTCGGGGTCGATAAATAAAGTACCAGTTGTGCACTGGGGCCAGCGTAATTGACTTTCCGACTCCCCTTGTGCCAAAATTTGAAACACATACACACACACACACACACACACACACACACACACACACACA
>NC_068982.1:131947814-131948858 GCF_001194135.2 Octopus bimaculoides
TACTATCTCCAACTCTGGAGCCACAACTATCAGCCTTGTTAAATAACTGGTTAATCTTCAGATGAATTAACTGAGGGAGCCTTTTATTCACGACAGTAGTGAGTTTCGACTGAAATTTGAATTTAGCATACAGAGTTTCTGCAAACAACATGGCTGGACACAACATCAACAACACAATCGAGGAACATAACGAAAACAACAGCTCAACAGGTATATACATGAGAATACATACATAAAATGCACAAATCTGCACATACATACATACATACATAGTTTACAAGTTCAGGTTTATACCTGTAATTATTGGGATCCTGGGATATGTAACAGACTTCCTAAATATCAGTCTCGAGAAATTAGGCTTCGCAAAACCAGAAAAGAGAAATCTAATCCGAAGACTACATATGCTTGCCCAGAGGCCTACGCAAAGTTGCAGAAAAGGTATGGAGAGGAGTTTATAAGTCGCACACAAGTGTATGGGTGGTTCAGACGTTTCCAAGATGGCCGAAAAAATGTCAATATTCATGAACGTTCTAGGAGACCCGCAACCAGCAAAACTGAGAAAGATATCATAGATGTGTGTGCACCTGTGAGGGGAATTCGTCGAATCACCATCTGCGAGATATCAGAGGATGTGCAGATTAGTTTCGGTTCAGTTCAGTCCATTGTCACTGTAGATTTGGGTTTGAATTGTAAGAAATCTCCTTGATTGTGTCGTGAATGATCAAAACGTTTTGAAAACTTTGCATAGGCCTCTGAGCAGATATCGCCAAGCTTTTGACAAAATTTGAGGCACATTCTCTGGTCAACTTTCTTTGTTATGGTCAAAGCGACGATCACACGCTACACACCTTCCTTCTAAGTACTGCTGGAAACAGTAGAAGTGACACAAAACGTTAAAACTTAGTGCGCATGCACAGCAGAGTTCAAGGTCAATCTATGCCAAACGGCTTCACTCTGTGTGCTTTAGCTTCGTTACTATGGCAAGAGCCCGGATACTTATTGATCAGACTACGTATATATATATATATATATATATATATATAT
>NC_068982.1:131951060-131954332 GCF_001194135.2 Octopus bimaculoides
ACATACACCGAAACGCACACGCACGAATACACAAGCACACACGCATACATACCCACAAGAGCATACATATACACAAACACACATAAAAGAAAGAACTGTAGACAACTGCGCGCCAAATGAGAACACTAAAGAACAATAATTGAACAAGAGAAACGAGGTGAAGAAGAAACAGCAGCAGCAGCATTATTATTATTATTATTATTAGTAGTAGTAGTAGTAGTAGTAGCAGCAGCAGCAATAGTAGTAGTTATAGTAGTAGAAGTAGTAGTAGTAGTAGTAGTAGTAGTAGTAGTAGTAGTAGTAGTAGTAGTTGAAGCAGTAGCAGTAGCAGCAGTAGTAGTAGTAGTAGTAGTAGTAGTAGTAGTAGTAGTAGTAGTAGTAATAGTAGTATAGTCCAGAAATGTGTTTGTTTCCTATAGGTTTTGGAAGCCAGCCCGTCGAATGGATTCTAACTGTATTTCAGAACTCCAGCCTTCTTAATTTTGTGTGATATTTGTTCTGCTTAAGGACTACATGAGGTGTACGCCCTTCCATGGTATACTAAACCACTTTCCTACACATTCAATGAACAGTTAGTTCAGCTGATTAAACACGTGAAAACTCATCATCGAAACTGCCGGAGATCCATTAACTTTTAAAACAGTTATTGTTACATGTAAAGGTTAAATTTCACTACACACAGAAAAGAAAAAGACAAAATACAAATAACCAAAAAAATTAAAAGAGTCTATAGTAAATGGCAAAGCATCTGAACACTGCACTTTTAGCTAAATGCTTCGATTCTGGTATTGAAAGGTATACCGAGCTAATTCAGCGGAAAATGTTGGGTAATAGATAGTGTAAGCGGGTTAAAAGACAAAGTAATTATGAAATAATAATAGATATATTATAAGAATATTTTAGAAGTGACATAGTTGCTACGTTCTAATAGAGAAATTGACCCTGGACTATTTATTTTATGCTAAAAGTCGTTAGTAGAGGTACGACGTGTTAACGTGTTATCATAGCCACATACAGTTTTTGGTAGACTTTTGTGGTCACGTGATATCCGATTCCTAGCAGACAGAGTGAAGATGATGACCTTTAAACTCTACCCTGATTGTCTGCTGAACTCCCCAACGAAGAAGTGAAATTGTATGAGAAGCTGGTAACTACATCTTGAATATAAGAGATACAGAGTGGTTGCACGAGGGGTGTGTCACACAAGCATGGAAAATCAATCATATCAGCAACATTTCAAATTTGTTAGGCCCTATCTTAACAAACATCTGCTGAAAGATGGTACAAGACTGGGAATTTTCCCAATTCAAGAAATGGGTGTAAGAATAGGGGCACTCTAGAGAAAGGATGCGAAAAATGCTAACCAATAAATGAATGACCCATAATTCTGTTAAACATTTTTGTCAAGTAGTTTTTGTCAAGCGGTGTGATTCTAGTAATATTCATTCAAAGCTTGCTACAATTCATATGTTAGGCTGTAGAGAGAATTGAATTTATATTTAGCGCTAATGAGGCTCTGTAACTTTAGATCAATCTGTAAAGCAGTCATTCTCAAAGTGGACAGTGAAAAAATCCAAGGGAACAATGATGAAAAAAAAGGGCCGTTGAAGAGTGATAGAGTGGTCCTTCTGCGTAGCGGCACACGATTTAATCATTTATTTAAATTTATATAACTTTAAGCAGTGTTTTATTTATATTTCGTGAATGCATGTTGTACATATGTAGACTAGGTTCTGCTCTGTATTTGTAAACCACCCCTGTGTTATCGGAACTATTTCGACAGAGTGCAAGCATGGCCACGTGTTTAAGAGCTAATGTCCCCACTCAGCCTTAAATGGCACCCGCGGACCATGTTTTCTGGGTTATTTCCCTTCATCGGGACAGGATAACTGCTTAGAAATAGCAGTACAAGGTCCTGTTCGAAGTATATACATTTAAAGTGACACACAGTCTCTGATCTCGTAAAGAGGAAAACCATTAGTTTTAAACCTCTGAGCGAGAAGCAGTAACAGTACTACAAAGTAAAATCTATTTGCCAACGCAAGTTGGCAGTCCTGATTAGGAAATAACCCAGAAACCATCATCCAAAGGTACTTAAGGCTGAATGGGGACATTAGCTCCCTTGTTCAAGATACAAGGACGCAGTTGTACGTCGGTAGCCAGCTGGAAATGATGTTTTCCTGCGGCTGAAAAAGGTAGTAATATCGTCCTAATCAGGACTGCCAACTTACGTTGGCAAATACATTTTATTCTGTAGTACTGCTACTACTTACTTCTCGCTCAGAGGTTTAAAACTGCATATATATATGTGTGTGTGTGTGTGTGTGTGTGTGTGTGTGTGTGTGTGTGTGTGTGTGTGCACGTAAATGTAAAACAATGCGAATGAGTGCTCAACACCGTATTGATGAACAAAGATACTTTATTTGTGTATTAAGACTACCATTGGTTTCATGTTAAGGAAATATCATATCTTAACAATTCTTTTAAGCCGATCAAATGGAGGGATGGTATTCGTCTCCATTTTGGATTAAAACATGAAAAAATCATAGGAACTCACGATAAAGACTTGTGAGAATTTTGGTAAATAAAACAAGAAAGTAAGGGAGACGACTCTTGGGCAACAACTTTTGGGTGGTTATCTTCCTTGGGTTTAACTTTTGGGGAAAAATTGTGCTGAATGAACTTTGTATATATTATGTTATATCCTGGGTATATGTAGTATTCGTATGTTTGTGTGTCAGGGAAGTATATCATGAGGGCATGTGTCTTCTGTGTGTAGAGTTCGTATGATGTATACATTTAATGTTCACGTTCAGATAAAAACTTGTCCTGGTAGGACCAGTAGAGTGGTTGGTGGTTCCTCTTTGAGATGTCGGAGTGTAAATAGTGCCTGTGCATGCAGGAAGAGAAGTTTTCATCCCTCTTTTGCCGAACCGCCAAGTTATGGGGATGCAAACACAACACCGGTTGTCAAGTGGTGGTGGTGGTGTGAGGAAGGACAAACAAAGACAGAAAGACACACACATGCATAGATATACATTATAATTACGTATATATTTACGACGGGATTCTTTCAGTTTCCGTCTAACAAATCTACCCAGATGACTTTGGTCGGCCCGAGGCTACAGTAGAAGACACTTGCCCCAGGTACTACGCAGAGATATTAAAACCGGAACCATGTGGTCAGGATGCAAGTTTCTTACCACAGAGCCATGCTTCCATATGCACACACACACACACACACACACACACACACACACACACACACACAC
>NC_068982.1:131954782-131955817 GCF_001194135.2 Octopus bimaculoides
ATATATATATATATATATATATATATATACATACATAAAGAAACGTTGATCATAGAACAAACATCAAATTCGAGTCAATGACTTTATATATGACACAATACCTCCAAATATCTGATCATATATAAATATTACCATGGCTCTTAAACATATAAAATATACATATACAAAAAAGAAAAACAGATGGTAAAAATATATATGCGGATACAAATACAAATATATAGAACGGCTTATCAAAAAAGGGAAATACAATCGACTAAAAATTCTAAAGCGTGTCATGCTACTAAAAATCTAAATAAACTAAAATAAAATAATATATCAATCGACTAAAAAAGGTTTTTACTCCCCTCACACAAAAGAGTACGTCCAAAAATGTTCAATTCGTATAACCATAGTGTGTTAGAGTCCAGGAGCAAAAAGAGTTCCACAAAATCAAATCAAACACACCTATGGCCATTTCGGGAGTGATCACTGTTAGTGTTTATAAGAATCAGAACCATTGTTTCAGTTACCTGTTACAATAGGCCTATAATTAATTGATTAACAGGATAGAGTCTTCTGCGATATCATCTCACATTGTCTGCATGGAATTAAATGCGACTAGAACCTGAATCATTTTTTTTCTATCCACTGTCATAAAAAGAAAATTGTCGTCAATTGGTTTCTTTGTAAAACTGTAATTGGATCTATTTTAAAACGGGGGCACCAGTATTTTCTTAACGAAACACTAACGAAACACTTTGAAACTTGGGACACTGGTAGAATGTGTCATATAAAACATCTTTTACTCTTAGTCTTCTTAACAAAAAAAAAGGAATTCGCAAGTTATTCCATGTTAAAGTTGCCGTATTTCTGTAATTTCAACCAATCACTGACGTCTATTCAGCTCAATAGAGTTACTGCTGGGCGGTCATAAAAATGTTATTCCCTGTGACATATTTCATCCGGTTTAATCGTAATTTATACGCATATATTGTTTATATAATAAATTACGCTGTGCGTATCTAAGTGTGTAACAATTTTAGAGTTCGGATTCTA
>NC_068982.1:131956847-131961409 GCF_001194135.2 Octopus bimaculoides
ACACACACACACACACACACACACACACACACACACACACAGACATAAATGTAGGACGGATTACCACATTATTTCCGCTTACAAATGCACTCGCACGCTATTGATTGACCCGGGGCTATAGAAGACACTTGTTCAAGGTGCTCCAAAGGTAGGACAGAACACAAAATCACGTGGTGATTGCAAAGCGAACTCCTGAACCACAAAAAATGCCTGCTGATTTATTATTATTATTTTTGCTTTTCAGCTCGGTTCCTAAATTCGATTTTTTTTAGACTTGTGTATTCCATTACTGAGGTTTAAAACTGATTTTTAACAAGCATGATTTATTAACTCGGATTTGTGCCAAAATTTGATGTCGAATACCAGATTTGTAGTTTGTATCATGAAAGTATTTACTGATATGATAAAATTATATAACTTGTAATAAGTTGGACGATCGTTTTTGCTTTATTTAATCTATAGCTGTTATGAAGGATTGATTTACCAAACTAACATCCTATATTTGTAGGAAAACAAGATTTGAACGCTATGCTATTCCAACCCAATACCAAAAGTTTATTTTTTCCCCCATCTTTTATACATAATAATTGAAATAGAAGCCTTTGTAACTGATTATAATTTACGCTCAATTTACAATTGCATTAGTAGTGCTCACTGGAAACTAATGATATAAATTTTCTATATACTTCCAGCAATCTGTTTGTATAAAATTGTGTGTTGTAAATAGTTCAATCAAATTTTGGAGAGAAAAAATAACGACAAAACACATGATCTAATTATAAGTTACGTATATGGGAACTACTGGTGCTATCGATTACTTTGGCTAAACATGTTCTTGTATATAATCCATATAAGAATGGAAATAAAGACAAGGACGCTGTTTTTACGAATGGGTGGTAAGAAGTTTGCTTCTCAACAACAATGTCATGGGTTCTGCGTGTCACCTTGAGCAAGTGTCCCCTGCTATAGCTTCGGGTCGACCAAAGCCTTGTGAATGGATCTGGTAGACAAAAACTGAAAGAAGTCCGTAGTATGCACACACACACACACACACACACAAACACACACATACATACATACATACATACATACATACATACATACATACATACATACACATATATGTGTGTGTGTCTGTGTGTGTCTGTGTGTGTAACCACATGTGCATCGTTGGTGAATATTTTTTCCTCCGTCTTCCTTTTCTATTGAACTTTCCTCTGTTTCTGAAGAAGCGCTTTGTTCGAAACGTAAAACCACCTTTCTTTCCTTCCCTGACCGTCTGCTAAGACTTTACATGTGCCACGCCCTCGTGTTGTGTTTTTGCGTCTGTTCTTGTTTTTTGGGGGGGATTTACTATATGTACATATGAATATGGGTATACTTTTTTATTATTTTTTTACGTATGAGAAAAAACAAACGGAGAAACTGACATATAAACTTTAATTTATAACAACATAATACAATTCTGAACAATATCAAACTCAATTTCACCTACAATTGTTTCCATGCCCCAATTAAATCAATTTGGGAAATTAAATTAAACTAAATTAAATCAAATTTCCATATCGAATATCATTGATTGGGTATTTCATCAGGGGAAGAATTTGATAGAAAGGAGCTACATACGATGAGTTGTTTGACCCTTGATAGACTCAGATATGTGCGTTTCAGCAACCAATGTATTTTTTAAAAAAACCGTTACTTATGTATATGTAAATGCAAACTTGTTTAATGCATTTATGCGCGTGCGTATGTAATGTGTTGCAAAAACAAAAACAAAATATCCGTTAGTTAGCTTAAACGATATTTCGATACGATTACTTTAAACCAGAAGCTAAAAAACAACATTCCTAATTTACGCTATTACTTATGACAGACCGAACTGTCATTAAAGTATTTAATCGCTTTAAAAAATTATCATAAGTCACCCAGTTGCAATCTAGAAATTACAGTTAAATAAGTTATTATTATTATTATCATTATTATTATTATTATTATTATTATTATTATTATTATTATTATTATTATTATTATTATTATTATTATTATTATTTATTTATTTATTTATTTATTTATTTATTTAAAAAAACATAGTTACGTATAAGTAATATTTTCATTGCGTATTTGTGCGTGCGTGTGTTAACGTGTTGAAAGCTACTGGACGATGGACTATTAAGTCATCAATATTTGTGCACAATGTATTTGATGTCGAAATGTCAATTTCTCCGTTTTCGTTTTCTCTTACATATTTTTTTTTTTTTAACAGTATACTCATATCCATCAATGCGAAGCTAACATCTTTAGTTTCTCATTGATACACTGGATAAAACCGGGGAACTTGGGTGATGAGATCGCTTTAAGGGGATTTATATCCTTGATTTAGTTACACACACACACACACACACACACACACACACATATATATATATATATATATATATATAGGAAAATGAAAAAAAGGCAGAATGCTAAACTGGAAGCATATTTTAATAAAAATTTCTAACCGGTTTTCATTGCGAGCGCAAATTATCAAGAAGAAGGAGAATGAAAATGTTTTTTACAAAGAAGTACAAAATGAAGAAAATAATATATAAAACAATAATATATAAAAAAATATATATATACCCATACATTATATTGTCTTTGAGCTTTTGAAGTTCAATAGTAGTTCATGTATATAATGGTAGGAAAAATAAGGATGCATGAGGGTTGAGAGTTTTGTTAGGTAAGTGACCTTATTTCTCTAGGAACAGACATAAACCTCCTGTTGAAAAAGAGTTCAAAACTCCAACTAAAAATACTTGTCTCACCTTACACACACTTCCTGTTTTGACACAACATTCCCTGCTTAACACAAACTTTTAACCCTTTTTTTAAACATAACAAAACTCTCAACCCTCATGCATCCTTATTTTTCCTACCATCATATACATGAACTACTATTGAACTTCAAAAGCTCAAAGACAATATAATGTATGGGTATATATATTTTTTTATATATTATTGTTTTATATATTATTTTCTTCATTTTGTACTTCTTTGTAAAAAACATTTTCATTCTCCTTCTTCTTGATAATTTGCTTTCGCAATGAAAACCGGTTAGAAATCTTTATTAAAATATGCTTCCAGTTTAGCATTCTGCCTTTTTTTTTCATTTTCCTATTATTTCTCCACGTGCGGTTAACACAACCCCACTATTTACTGACTTACATATATCTATATATATATATATATATATATATATATATATATATGTGTGTGTGTGTGTGTGTGTGTGTGTGTGTGTGTGTGTGTGTGTGTGTGTGTTTATTTATGTATGCCTAAGTAAGTGTACCTTTTTGTTTGCATTTTCCCCAGCACCGCTCAACAACCATATTGGTAGGTTTCGCCACCGTAACTTAGCGGTTCGGCAAAAAAAAAACGGATAGAATAAGTACTAAGTTTAAAAGAGAATATTGGGGTCGACTTGCTCGACTAAACTCTTTAATGTTATACCACAGTATGGCTGCCGTCCAATGATTTAAACAAGTAAAAGATAAGCGATAAAAGAACCATTTGTGTCTTAACGTTCATAAAAGTCAAAAATACTCTTATAGAAAGCTAGTAACCTCAGTTTTCAATATATGTGATTGCTATTGTTAATCCTTTAAATTAATATCTCGGGATGAAACTGAAAATTCTTCATAATCATTTTATCAATAAAAGTAATTTTTTTACAATAATAATGTTTGAATATAATTACCCAAATTATAGTTATTGTTGTTGTTGGAGGTGGTGGTGGTGTCGTTGTTTGTTCGGTTTATACTGTTTTTTTTTATTAGTTTCAATGCTTTGTTGTTTTCCGTTATGTAATTCTCAGTGTTTATGCTTAAAGAGTTCTCTGTTTGTTCAGTTTACACCCTGCATGTTTTGAAGTCTGTTTCTATATTTTAAAATAATTGGTCGGGGGCGTATTTGTTTACGTCACAGAAGCTATAACTACGACGACATTTGTGGGCATATACTCCTCCTACCTCTGAACATATTTCGAAACAGGAATAGCAACGATACAAATGGCTATCGTATAAAATAAAGATACACCAGTAAAAATATTTTGACATATATTTCTTTCAATTCTAGAATAACAGAACGAACGTTCAAATATTCCCAAGCTTTCCGCAGTAAAACGAACCGAAAACTTACCTTTTTTATTTTAAAATAATCCTAAAAGAAAACTCTGAACTGCGTTCACGATCAAGAGAAGCAACAACAACAATAAGTATGTATTGCTTTTTCGTACAACATATGATGCACCTAGTCTCATCGTTAATGAAATTCACTGGGACATTAGGTATTTCGGATCTTTTAACAAACAGACACCCTTATTTCTTTATTGCCCATAAGGGGCTAAACATAGTGGGGACAAACAAGGACATTATATCTACTTTATGTCTTGAGTACTTTTTCTAAGTTTTCATGCACATTGATGCATATACACAACTACAAATGCACACATGCATTTATATGAGTGCATATATTGTTTGTATGTATACGTATATATATATATATATATATATATATAT
>NC_068982.1:131961896-131962952 GCF_001194135.2 Octopus bimaculoides
AAGCGTAGGCTCGAAATGTAAAAACTTTCTCACCTTCCCAAGCGTCAAACTAATACACCTGCTTATTGTTTATGCATATGTCTTAGTCTTTTGCTTTTCTCTAAATTTCAACTATGCATATATATATATATATATATATATATATATATATATACATACACACACAGAGTGATTGAGAGGAAAGAGAGATGTAGGTAATTAGATTGGTAAGTACGTTCGTTGGTAGACAGACAGACAGACAGATAGACAGATAGACAAACAGACAGACAGATAGATAGAAAGACAGACAGACAGACAGACAGACGGACAGACAGACAGACAGACAGACAGACAGACAGACAGACAGGCAGGCAGATAGATAGATAGATAGATAGATAGATAGATAGAGTAGCATACTAGTACTGTTAAAATGACATAAAATTGATGTCTTGTTAAATCCTTGTTATTAGATTGTTTTCTGAAATGGTAGTTTTAAAATATATTGTTGTAAATTGCAAAATAAAGTATGACGAATATTTGTGACATTAGTTATCCGTCGACTGCCATTTAACTTTTATATATATCTATATGTATAAATATATAAATACATGTATTATTTACTTACATATACACATATCTACAAACATACATAGTTATTTAGGTATGTATATGTATAATATATAAGCATACAAACGCAAACGACCTTAAATCTTTAGTACAAATCTTTTGATAAAATTTGAATTGACGTTTATATCTACGTTCGTGTTGCGAACTAATTCTCCGGATACTGAAACGGAAAGATTTTTAATTGACCATGGCATTATTTTATTTACTAAAAAGCACTTCATAAGCACTTCCAAGACGCAGAGAGAAAGAGAGGCAGAGAAAGAAACACATGAAGAAATGTGTGAACCAGAGAGGGAGTCATGTAACAAACTTTACTACGGACTCCTGCATTTCCTTCAATCCGGCCTGTTCCTTATTTAAGCTTATCTAAACTTTCTACTGTCTACTCTCTCTCGTTCTTTCTCTCTCTCGTTCTTTCTCTCTCTCTCTCTCTCTCTCTCTCTCTCTCTC
>NC_068982.1:131962962-131969299 GCF_001194135.2 Octopus bimaculoides
TCTCTCTCTCTCTCTCTCTCTTTCTCTCACACACGAGCGCCCGCGCGCGCACACTTAAAAAAACCCATTTATTTTATTCTTCATTCTTATTCGCTGTGAGAATTGGAAAATAATTCTAATTCTCCGTCTCTTTTCTATGCAGTATCTCTCACTTACACTCGACAGACAACGTCTTTTTTCCTTGTTGTTATAGTTGTTGTTGTTGTTGTTGTTGTTCTTCTTCTTCTTCTTCTTCTTCTTCTTCTTCTTCTTCTTCTTCTTCTTCTTCTCTCTTTCTTATTCTCCCCCTCCCCCTCTCTCTGTATACACACACACACACATATATATATATATGTATATATATGTATATATATGTATATATATATGTATATATATACATATATATATGTATATATATGTATATATATATATGTATATCTATCTACCTATATATATATATATATATATCATATTCCTCCGAAACTATCCTTCCCTTTCTCTTCTCGATCTAGCAATACCTATCGCATCTCTCTCACTTCGATTTTCGGCAGGTCGGTTTCCCTCCCTTCTCATATCAACTCATTTTTTTTCGGTTGAAGAGCGTAGGCTCGAAATGCTTAAGATTTCATCCATTTTTCCTGAGCGTTAAACTAATACGCCTTGTTTGTTGTTCTGGCACATCGTCTTTGTTTTCTTTTTATTTTTGAAGTATATATATATGCATGTGTGTGTGTGTGTGTGTGTGTGTGTGTGTGTGTGTGTGTGTGTGCGAGAGTGAGTGTAATTTTCTAGGAAAGATGTAGCTTTGAAAAACGTGGATCCGTCAATGAACTTGCTTAAAATGCAACGAATTCTTGTATTCATAACGTTTGAACTCTTTCTAGCATTTAAAACGACAACAATTATTTACATATTGTTTTCTTGAATAGGATATGAAATCAAATATCTGTTTGGTGTTTCATATAGAATATTAGACGTATCAATTCTTCCGAGCAAATTAAACAGACATTTTAAAACTATGTTCTACTATCTTCATGTAAAAGTTAATGATTATTTTATAAGCGTATCAGAACAACAAACATACAAGACAGGTATTTTTTAAACTACAATAACAATTTTTAAAAAGACTCAAATTGCCTCTTATGAAATATTTTAAATATTTTCACAAAAAAAAAAATAATAATAATAACTAAATATAAAGTGAAGTCTCATTCTTTAGTAGCATCAATTATTTTGCCTGAATGTAAAAAGTTTGTTAGTTCTAGATCAGGTGAAACAAGGAATAAAATTTTCATTCTCAGTTCTTAGGCGAATTTTGGAAATATCTGCTGACATAGAAGAAATCATATGCATCAGCATTCAAATTTTTCTTAGCAAGTTGATGAGCCATCATTACAAAGAAAGCACAGCTTCTGGCATTTTAGCGTTTTATTGATGGAGATCAAGTAATATATATAGGTTTCTTTTGTTATAAAAATACTCGACACTACAAAAAATGAGATTTTTCAAATTTTAAATTACTGCATCGGAAAACTGGAATTATTATGGAAGTCTTCTGTTGGTATGTGTCGGCGTTGTTTCGTCTATTTTAGGGTGCATGAAACCGCTTACAGCATTTGCTGCAATGCAAACGGGATGTTATTGCAAGTTGTTCTTTATAATGGCCTTGATAGCAAACACTTTTGTTGTAGAAATGAAGTAAGTTTTAGATCGTGTTGTCAAAATACTTGATTTTTATCAAATCAGACCATTAAGAAGTTATTTGATAAAATTTGCATTGATGTGGACTAACAGCTCACAAGTTTATTTTTATACACTGGAGTAAAAAGACCGTCATGAAGGGTGTGGTGTGGGCGTAGAGTTCTCCTGTCGTATATATGAACTCTGAAAAGAGTTCAATTTAGAAAAATCAGTTTTATGAATAACTTCAATGTTAATTTCGTAATTATAGCTTAAAATATTTTACATACACGCTTGAATTTGTTATCAATAATGGATTCAGCCTGCTGAAGAACTCTGCAGAAAACCTTAGAAAGGTATATGAAACTGCACCAATTATTGCAATACTGTAAACGGGCTTTCTTGAACATGATGTTACTTGGAATGATGATGTGTCAGTATCTGCTTCTTGCCTCTTTGCGAATTCAAAAACTGGTACATTGAGAAGTCACAAATTGGTACTTTGTCTTTGTACATGCTTTGATGAATGCTTGGTATAATGTTTTTTGCAGTCAGAAGACCTAATACTGATATTAAGAATGTTTTCTGCTGACAGGTTTGTCTGGCTGAGGAGGGATTAACACTTCATTCAGCTTGTTCTCAGTTGCTGAAGCAATTGTTGGATTTACTGGTAGATATTGTCACCACAAAGCTGTTTGATGATCTCTCATTTAGGTGTAACTCGGTCAGCTTTATATTCGATCTCAATAGATCACTTTAGGGCATTCCTTTTTACTTCATTGCTTTTGAATTATGAACGTGTTGGACCCTCTCATAGACCATCAATAACTTTGTATCCACTTTCTTCACTTTCACTTGTTTTCATTCATCCAGTTTCTACCTAGTTCCATGAATTAACTATATTTTTTCCTTATTTATTTTTATTGGTTGCTGTTTCAGCATATGTTTTCTTAATTACATTTCAAAACACAAAATATGTATGTAAACTCCAACAACGCTGTTCCTATTTTAGCTAACCGTGAACCATTTGGAGGTGTGCAGAACTTTACACAAACTAGGAAACCTTGTCAATGAAATCAACTGAACGACCTCCAAGGACCGCCGAGAAAGGTTTACCAAAGTTTGTAGGGTTTGCAAAACGTCAGTAGATCTTGAAGCCTGAGCAATACAGACTTACATCTAAGATTAAATTCTATAATTGAGAAGAAGATGATTAATATATATATATATATATATATATATATATATATATTTCACTATCTTAATGAAATAGACGAAAGAGATAAATCTACAGATAAACTAATATCATTTGAGAAAAATAAGGTAATTTTAAAAAGTAAAGCTAGAGATGGTAAGCTTCAAATGTTTCCTTTAGTAAACAAAATCCACAGAAGGGATAACTGAATATTTGGCAACTCCAGAAGAGAAGCGCTTTACTTTCATCATTAAAGATAGCTTCAACGGAGAAAAATATCCTTCGGTAGCTAAAATTAAATTTTAGTTGTTTTTGATTCAGTTTTCAACATCGTATTTAAATGAATTAGAATATTCTTCACTGACACAAAATAAATGCCAAAAAAAAACACAAATGAAATTATTCAAAGCATTATAGCAGAACGGAATGTCTGTTTATCGGACTTGCCTTCCCAACTTTGAAAAAAATCACTAAATAACATCACGTTCATATTTCACACAAACATGGTTGATAAACTACAGTGAGCAACAATTTTACAAATTTGTATAATTTTTAGATTTCAAAATATATTTCTTTTAATCTTTCCAAGCGAAATGCACTAATAATTTAGTATTTGATTTCCAGTGCACCACGAAGTCAAAAAGATTAAGAATCACTATCAGGTGCAACAAACATCCGATAAAATAAAACAACTCACACAGTGCATTTTCTGCATAACCAGCACTCAATAAAATATCACAACATACTCTTCTCCATAAACGACCCTCGACACCCTGACATCAACAACTCATACAGTTCCTATTTATATACAGCTGCAATCCAATTATATTACAAAAATCACAAAATAAAAACCATAAATTCCGTATAATCAGTGAGCACATGAGAGTCTGGCAACATTCCAGTTACCAAAGGCCAAAGCTTGGTCTCCACTTGACTCAGGTCAATGTTATCAACTGCAAAAAGGTGTCATACCAACAGTGCCGTCTATTCACAGTTGTTGTTGACTTGGATTCTCTGCAGATGTGTCTCCAACAGTGTTATGCCTGCGTATCATTAGCGACGACGGTATAAGTAACCTCTTTCCTTACAGTAAGTATTGGAAGCACATGAATCCTTCAGCGGATAAAAAGGTATTAGATCAACAATCAATTTTCTTACCTCTGCTTCTTTAGCTAACATAATGGATTTTGATTTAAGGCACAAGGCCAGCAATTTTGAAGGGAGGAGATTAGTCGACTGGTACTATATTTCATCGACCCCAAGAAGATAAAAAGCAAAGTTAACCGCGGATTCGAACACATAATATAGAGAACCGAAAGAACAGCCTCAAAGCACCGCGGTATTTGTTCTATATCAAGGCGGCGAGCTGGTAGAAACGTTAGCACGCCGGACGAAATGCTTAGCAGTGTTTCGTCTGTCTTTATGCTCTGTGTTCAAATTCCGCCGAAGTCGACTTTGCCTTTCATCCTTTCGGGGTCGATAAATCAAGTACCAGTTACACACTGGAATCGATCTAATCGACTGCCCCCCCCCCCCAAAAAAAAAATTTCGGGCCTTGTGCCAAGAATTTAAAGGAGTATTTATTCTATCTTTTTACGTTCTGCGTTCAAATGCTGACAAATATAATTTTGGCTTTCATCGTTTCTGAGTTGATAAAATAAATACCTGTCAAGTATTGGGATCAATGGAATGAGAAAAATCCCTTCCCTGAAAAATTGCTGGCCTTCTGTCTAGATTAGACTAAATTAGAAACGACAATTATTTAGGATGTTTTAATCATCTCGATGAAGTTGCTGTTGCTGTTAGGGCAGAAAAAAAAAGGCAATGTCAGTTGACTATTTTACAACCCATCGCATTCTGAATTCGACTCGTACCAAGATTTATTTTGCATTTCATTCTTCTGAATTCAATAGAATATCACTTGTTAAGTTTATCTCTACAGATTAGAGCCAGCACTGATTTTTGTTACGACGTTTCGTATCCGAGACGTCAGATGTAAACAAACAATGAAATCGAACACAAATCAGTGCTGGCTATAATTTCTATAGAATATCTGTAGAGATAACCTTAGCAAGTGATGTAAAGTGCACCGCTAACACAATAGAACACGGTACTGACTTATAAAAATGTTTAATATACTTTATAGTATATTATGGTTGCATAATGAAATGTTAATGACATATAACGAAATGCCGCGTCCCGACAAGTCATTAATCAATAAAATATATCAGTCGATATAATACACTGTAATTCCACTCCGCTACATACACCAAGAGCAAAATGTTGCCTTCTGCCATTATTAGTACTCATCTTAAGGCGACGAGCTGGCAGAATCGTTAGCGCGCTCGTCGAAAAGCTTAGCGGTATTTCGCTTGTTGCTACATTCTGAGTTCAAATTCTGCCGAGGTCGACTTTGCCTTAGTTCCAGTTGAACACTGGGGTCAATGTAATTGACTCGTCCCCTCCTCCAAAATTGCTGCCCTTGTGGAAAAATTTGAAACCATTATTAGTACTCATCTTTACTATTATTATTATTGTTGTTGTTGTTGTTGTTATTATTATTATTATTATTATTATTATTATTATTATTATTATTAGGAAGAGAAAAAAATGGTGGTTTGGCAGAATCATTAGAGAATAGGACAAAATGATATTCGGTTTTAAGTTGTTTACTGTTTACGTTCTGAGTATTAATACCACTGAGGTCAACTTTACCTTCCATCCCTCCTGGGTCACAATAAGTTAAAGTACCGGTTATGTACTGACGTTGATAGCATCAACTAATTCACTCCCTTTAAAACTGCTGAACCAGATATGATTTAAAAACGGCGAACTGGCAGAATCGCCAGAGTGTGGCTAGATTCATTACGGCTCTTAACGTTCTGGGTTCTAATCCTACTGAGATCAACTTTACTTTACATCCTTTCGGAGTTGATAAAATAAAGTGCTAGACAAGTACTGGGGTCGATAGTTGCTAGTTAAACCTAACGCAGAAACCAGTATTAAGAAGATAAAGAAAGTAGAATAAAGAATCGTTAGAGTGTCGGATGAAATTCTCTGTGATGTTTAGTTACGTTGCTGTATTGAGTTCAATTCTTGCTGTAGTCAACGTTGTATCTGATATTCTAGTGTTAGTTTCGCATGCCACCTTTCAGAGCTCGATACAACAAGTACCAGTGAACGTACACGAATCAATTTAGCTGATGCTCCCACCTATAATAGAGCTGGCAGAATCGTTAGCACGCTGGGCGAAATGCTTAGCGGTATTTCGCCCGTCGCTACGTTCTGAGTTCAAATTCGGCCGAGGTCGACTTTGCCTTTCATCCTTTTGAACGTCGATTAAATAAGTACCAGTTACGCACTGGGGTCGATATAATCGACTTAATCTGTTTGTCTGTCCTTGTTTGTCCACTCTGTGCGTAGCCCCTTGTGGGCAGTAAAGAAATAAGAATCATTAGCACACTGGACGAAATGCTTAGCGGT